>NC_034189.2:31753533-31966033 GCF_002021735.2 Oncorhynchus kisutch
ATTTCTAGACTCATATCAAAGTGTCTGAGATCTTATGTAAATATGGTATTTCTGTTCTGTTTTTTTTGCTTTGTCATAATGGGATATTGTGTGTAGATTGCTGATGATTTTGTTTTATTTAATCCATTGTAGAATAAGGCTGTAATAAGGCTGTAATGTGGAAAAGGTCAAGGGGTCTGAATTAATTTCCGAAGGCACTGTACCTCTTTCCATTTTATCTCAAACGTTTTTTTTGCCCAGGAATGATTTATTAAAATACTACATTTGGTGTAATATGACCATTAGGATTTCCAAGAGCATGCTTTTGTGCTGTAACATTTCAATTCAGTATAAATAAAAGAAAAAACATGCTTTTGAAGCACTGCCTTTCTCTTGAATTTAATTTGACTGGTTTCGCTTTTGGAGTTTTTTCAAATTCTATTGGACTCCTTTTCGATTCTGGTGAAATGCTGGCTCTCACACAACTACCCAATACACTGCCTTCCATCTAATTTGATCCCTTCCATAAGTGTTAACATCTCCTAAATACAGTTGTGTTATGTTCAAACCATTTTTAGAATGTAGTAACCGTAATATTCTTTCAACTGAATTATTGTCAAATAATTACATTGAAGTCATTTCTACATGGCCTAGAGATGTCAAATGTACATTTAGGCTACGATTTCAACCAACATAACAGCTATTTTAGATTGTACTGTAGTTATTTATATTCAGTTAAACTAACAATTCTTATATTGATGTTTTTGTGACTAAGAGGGATAAAATAAAAAATGTATAATGTAATTCCATGACATTCCAACAATTCACAATAAGCTGCAGAGCCTTCAATTTGGCTTTTGGGGGGCAAGGAGACCCTCAGCTCTGGTAAAACTATTGAAAACTATGTATTTTCAAGGGATTGTTAAAGAAATGTTATAAATATTTGGTTTTATTGATCATCATCGCTAGAAGAGCATTGGCAGAACTACACATTTACGATTGTTCCAAATGTTGCTCTATCATTAGAGTTATACAGCATGTAACTGCATGCTTTTCATAAATCAGTAAACATCAGTTGATCATGTAATTTCAGATATGTGAGGGTAGCCTATTCATTTGCCATGTAAGTAGCTAGCTAAGCAAACAGCATGTGTCATTTAGCTTGCTTCATTATAGATTAGGGTTTTGGAAAGAGCTTGACATCAGCAAGTCCTCGCCTGGTAAAGCTGTCAGTCAGACTTCTGTCTTAACCACTATAGATGGAAAGCAAATCAAACAATATTTGGATATAGCCATCTAGGTAGTTTATCCCCTGACAGTTAGCTTGTCAACTAGCCATTTTGATGGAATCTGTTATTGGTTAACTAGCCAACTTTACCATGGTCCATCAATCAATGTAGCCTAGCTATCATGTCTGTCAGCAGCAATCGTGATTAAACACTTTTAAAACAATGTTGAAAAGAGGATAATGTTAGCTAACTTCGCTAGGTAGACCTACGTTGGTTGGAGAAAAACATACATTAGGTCTACTTACCACTATGTTTAGCCAACTGTACAAAGTTTCTTCCAGTAGCTTGCAAAGTAAACATTATCAGTTAACAGTTTATCGGCAAATGTGACCTTTTGCTGCTTGACAGGCAGAGCCCACAAAGGATGAGAAATTAACCTAAACCACTCATACTTGTCAGGCATAGTTCACTTTTATTTTATATCACTTGAATATCCAATTAATGGTGGCCAATATTGAGAGATATTGTCAGGCTACGCTCATGTATCTGAAATTACATGATCAATTGATGTTTACTAATCATGAAAAACTTTCAGTTACTTGCTGTATAACTCTGATGAGGAACATGATGGCGCTGGCAGAGAGGGCTGCCTCGCATCTAGTCCTTAAGAAACTTTGTAGTATTAAATTTTTTTAATGTATTATTTCTGACATTGTTAGCCCAGAAAATCTTAAGTGTTATTACATTCAGCCGGGAAGAACTATTGGATATCAGAGCGACATCAACTTACCAGCACTACGACCAAGGATACGACTTTCCCGAAGCAGATCCTTTGACCGCATCACCAGGGCATTTGAACTGATCCCAGAGGCCAACCCAAAACCACGCCGCTGGAGAAGGGGAAGACAGAGTGGTCTTCTGGTCAGACTTCGGAGGTGCGCACACCACCCCACCGCTTCCGAGTATATTACTTGCTAATGTCCAGTCCCTAGATAACAAGGACGACAAAATTAGTGCAAGGGTTGCTTTCCAGGGAGACATCAGGGATTGTAACGTACTCACGTCACGGAAACATGGCTCTCTCAGGATAAGCTGTCAAAGTCGGTAAAGCAACCTGGATGCATGGTGTGCCGCGCCGACAGGAATAAACATTTCTCCGGGAAGAAGAAGAGCAGGGGTTTTATGATTAACGACTCATGGTGTAATTGTAACAACATACAGGAACTCAAGTATTTTTGTTCACCTGACCTATAATTCCTCAAAATCAAATGCCGACTGTATTATCTCCCAAGAGAATTCTCGTCTGTTATTGTCACAGCCGTGTATATCACTCCTCAAGCCGATTCCAAGACAGCTCTCAAGGAACTTCACTGGACTTTATGCAAACTGGAAACCATATATCCTGAGGCTGCATTTATTGTAGCTGATTTGAGAGCAAGGCTACCTAAATTCTATCAGCATATTGTCTGTAGCACTCGCGCTAGAATAACACTGGTCCACTGTTAATCTAACTTCCACGATGCATACAAGGTCCTCCACGTCCTTCTTTCAGCCAATCTGACAATGACTCCATTTTGCTCTTCCCTTCCTATAAGCAGAAACTCAAACAGGAAGCAACCGTGCTAAGAACTATTCAATGCCGGTCTGACTAATCGGAATCCAACCTTCAAGATTGTTTTGAACAAGCGGACTAGGATATTTTCTGGGTAGCCTTAGAGAAAAATGTTGACAGACATGCTGATTCGGTGAGTGTATTTATAAAGAAGTGTATTGGAGATGTTGTACCCACTGTAACTAATTAAAACCTACCCTAACCAGAAACCATGGATAGATGGCGGCATTCACACAAAATTGAAAGAGCAAACCACCCTATTTAACCATGGAAAGGCGACTGGGAATATGGCCAAATAAAAACAGTGTAGTTATTCCCTCCACAAGGCAATCAAACAAGCAAAATGTGAGTATAGAGACAAAGTGGAGTCGCAATTCAACGGCTCGAGATGTATGTGGCAGGGTCTACAGACAATCACGGACTACAAAAGGAAAACTAACCATGTCACGGACACTGGCGTCTTGCTTCCAGACAAACTAAACACCTTATTGAGGAAAATACAGTGCCAACAACACAGCCCGCTTCCAAGGACTGTGGGCTCTCCTTCTCCGAGGAAGACGTTTAAATGTGTTAACCCTCGCAAGGCTGCCCGGCTCAGACGGCATCCCTAGCCGCATCCTCAGAGCATGCGCAGACCAGCTGGCTGGTGTGTTTCCGGACATATTCAATCTCTCCCTATCCAAGTCTGTTGTCCCCACATGCTTCAAGATGGCCACCATTGTTCCTGTACCCAAGAATGCAAAGGTAACTGAACTAAATGTCTATCGCCGCGTAGCACTCACTTCTGTCATCATGAAGTGCTTTGTGAGACTAGTCAAGGATCATATCACCTCCACCTTACCTGTCAACCTAGACCCACTTCAATTTTTTTACTGCCCCAATAGGTCCATAGATGACGCAATCGCCATCACACTGCACACTGCTCTATCCCATCTCAACAAGAGGAATACCTATGTAAGAATGCTGTTCATTGGCTACAGCTCAACATTCAACACATCCAAGCTCATCATTAAGCTTGAGGCCCTGGATCTCAAACCCCGCCCTGTGTAATTGGGTCCTGGACTACCTGACGGGCCACCCCAGGTGGTTAAAACCTGTTACGGCTAGACGTTCCACTAGCGGAACCCCTCGACAACATCCGGTGAAATGGCAGAGCACCAAAACA
This sequence comes from Oncorhynchus kisutch, assembly GCF_002021735.2. Taxonomy (NCBI): domain Eukaryota; kingdom Metazoa; phylum Chordata; class Actinopteri; order Salmoniformes; family Salmonidae; genus Oncorhynchus; species Oncorhynchus kisutch. The sequence goes on from NC_034189.2 coordinate 31,757,519, forward strand.
AACACAGACAATCATATTTCAACCCGCCAGGTGCAACACGAAACTTTGAAATAAATATATAATTCATGCCTTACCTTAGACGAGCTTCTTTTGTTGGCAATCCAATATGTCCCATAAACATCACAAATGGTCCTTTTGTTCAATTAATTCCATCGTTATATATCCAAAATGTCAATTTATTTGGCGCGTTTAATCCAGAAAATACCGGTTCCAACTCACGCAACATATCTCAAAAAATATCTCATAAATTACCTGTAATCTTTGTCCAAACATTTCAAACAACTTTCCTAATACAACTTTATGTATATTTTCACGTAAATAATCGATACAATTTAAGACGGGATAAACTGTGTTCAATACAGGAGGAAAACAATGTGGAACGTGCTTTCAGGTCACGCGCCTCTAACAAACAGTATACTTCACTCGACCGTCATTCTGAACAGGGCTACTTCTTCATTACACGAAGGAAAAACATCAACCAATTTCTAAAGACTGTTGACATCCATTGGAAGCGATAGGAACTGCAAGCAAGTGCCTTAAAAATCCAGATCCCCATAGAAAAGCCATTGAAAAGAGAGTGACCTCAAAAAAAATATATATATAGTATGGTTGGCCTCTGGGTTTCGCCTGCCAAATAAGTTCTGTTATACTCACAGACATCATTTAAACAGTTTGAAGTGCAGCTGAGTCCCACTAGTTGGCAACATTGCAACGAAGATGGAACATGCTTCATGAGCTGAAAAAATATACATAATTACGTACCGGTTTGTGAGCATTTTTCCTTTGCCAAGATAATCCAACCGCCTGACAGGTGTGTCATATCAAGAAGATGATTAAACAGCATGATCATTACACAGGTGCACCTCGTGCTTGTGCCACTCCAAAATGTGCAGTTTTGTCACTCAACGCAATGCCCCAGATGTCTCACGTTTTGAGGGAGCATGCAATTGGCATTCTGATTGCAGTAATGTCCACTAGAATTGTCGGCAGATATTTTTATGTTAATTTCTCTACCATAAGCCGCCTCTAAACATAATTTTTGAGAATTTGGCAGACCACGATTATGGCGTTGTGTGGGCGGGTGGTTTGCTAATGTCAAAGTTGTGAACTTAGTTCTCCATGGTGGCGGTGGGGTTATGGTATGGGCAGGCATAAGCTACGGACAAGGAACACAGTTGGAATTTTTCGATGGCAATTTAAATACATAGAGATACCGTGACAAGATTCTGAAGCCCATTGTAATACCGTCCATGACCTAATGTTTCAGCATGATAATGCACAGCCCCATGTTGCAAAGGATCTGTACACAATTCCTTGAAGCTGAAAATGTCCCAGTTCTTCCATGGCCTGCATACTCACCAGACATGCTACCCATTGAACATGTTTGGGATGCTCTGGTTTGACATCTACGACAGTGTGTTCCAGTTCCCGCCAATAACCTGCAACTTCGCAAATCCATTGATGAGTAGTGGGACAATATTCCACAGGCCACAATCAACAGCCTGATCAACTCTATGCGAAGGAGATGTCACACTGCATGAGGCAAATGGTGGTCACATTTTTGATCCATGCCCCTTTTTTTGGGGGGGGGGGGGGGGTGTATCTGTGACCAACAGCCATACAACACAATCACAAAATGTTTCTTTCAAATGTAAAATGTGTAGCCTACAATTCAGAAATATTTTCCCCTCTTAATTAAAAATGACCATGTTTTATTGGGACAAGTAAAATCATAAATGTATTACATAAATTGGAAACCAAAAATGTATCCTACCCCATGATTTCTTCCATTCATAAAATGTGTGGGTAGGCTCATTACCATAATAGATTTGCCATGGTAAACCTTGGAAAATAAGTACCTTATTTCAGTTGATGGAATGATTGTCAAATCGATAACTGGCAATTTAGTCTGTTAAAATGCCAAGATTAAAAACAGTTTGGTTGGAAACAGGACTAAACAATCACCCCGACATCTGCGATATGGAGTCATAAATCGGTGGTGGATGATTGTTGCAAATGAGGCAATACAAATCTCAATTGCAACTATCATGTGGACATAGACATGATGGCCCCCAAAATATCTTCAGCTGATCTCTTGTTAAACCATCAATAGGCCTAAATGCTAAAATCACCCACTCAGCATTATGATGTGCGGGTGATTTGAGCATTTAGGCCTATTGATGGTTTAACAAGAGATCAGCTGACGATAATTTGGTGACCAACAGTGGTGGCATTTGACCCTCTATGTCTAGAATGTGTCTACATGTGAACAATAATATAATTGATATGTTTTTTTCCAAGGACAGAATAATTTACCATAAGTTCTGAACACCTTGCAAATGATTCTAGACACTTATTGACACAAATTTGTTCAAAAAGAGAAATAAAAGTCTAATTGTCTTTATTGTAATCACATGAATATTTTCATCAACAGAGAAACTCACACTTTCTGAAAGGCTCATACTAGATGGCACCTTGTTGCATTAAGCTGTGGAGCCCATTCTTCCAGAAAGTACATGTTGGTTATTTTTTTCTGACTTTTGATGTACAAACCTCACAGGGGTTTAGCTTTTTCATGTCTCTCCCTTTCTTCCCTCTTCCTTTAGCTGATTAATCTCTTTTCTCACTCATTTCACATCAGTGTGGGTTTAGTTTGAGAAACTTTTTCCCCCCTCTCCCTCCTTGATGGCAATCAGGAGGAACATGCTGCAGTTAGATAGACAGTGTTATGCTTGTCACTCACATACTCAGAAAGGTGTGTGTGACTGTGTGTGTGTGAGTTCTGTGTGTGTTTGAGAGTGTGTGTGTGCATGTCATTTTGTGTGTGTGGGTGTGTGGCGTGCTGTGACAGATTAAATTGGTGGTGTATGTGGGGGGTCTAGACATAGGGGGGGTGGGGAGTGGGGGTATGGGAAGTGTGACCAAGTTATGCGGGGGTTGTAAGTAGCAGGTGGTTGAGAGGCGGGGAGGGAGGGGTGTAGCTAGCTATCTGTGACAGATAAGAGTTGAGGAGTGCTGAGGAAAGGAGGGGGCTATATGCACAGGGAGGCTAAGGAGCTATCTGGAAGGGAGGGACAGGAGGAGTGTGTAGGTAGTTGTGACAGATTAATTCACTCAGGTACTGGCGCGTTGTGAGGGTGTCACACACTTTGGCGACTCTCAGCGCATACCCAATGAGGAGGCAGTATGATTAGTAAGTGTTTGTGAGTGTGTGTGTGTGTGTATGTGTGTGCATGAGTGCGTGCGTCTGTCTGTCTGTCTGTCTTGGATGGATGATCCTCCTCTTGCTTGTTATCACTCAGACTTACCAGTGTGTGACATTGCAGTTGGGGCATTTTTACTCCACTTTGAAATATTGGAATATACGTATACTAATACCATATACTGTATGTTTATCTCCAGGGCAACTAGGCTAGTATGATGGATAAATAATTGTATGTCAGTGTTCTCACTGTAATGGTCATCTCTGCCATGGATCCAGGTACCTGTCAGAATACAGTTACATAGATGTACACACACTAGAATGGTTAACCGGCATATGCTACACTGCACTACCACATCAATAACCCTGTCATCAGAACTCTACCTTCATTTCAACATCATCAGATTGACACCACATGAGTTAAACTGGCATGTTTAGCCGTGGAGACATTTTGTTTGATGTTGTTTTAATAATTAATTTTAAAAAATGTAATAAAAAGCATTACCTCTTATCTTATTCATGTCCAATTTTCTGTTTTTGAGACTGTGGAGTTGTTTAATCATATTTGATATAATATTGTATTTCTTGGTATAAAACTTAGACAGGATGCCACTATTGAACTTCCTGGTTCTCATTACCAGAACATGTTGTAGCATGAGTAACAATAACACTCTTCTATTTTCCCCAGTCAAACAAGTATTGATTTTTTGAGCCACAATCGTCACTTCCGCATCATTGGACAAATCAAGGCTGAACTTTAAGTATGATCCACCAGATAAAAAACAACTTGCCAGAAAAAAGTGTTGCCTTTGTCAAGGCCTGAACAAATTAAACTGAACTAGGAGCGCCTAAAACTTTTGAGGCTTCCTGATAAACCTCAGATATTCATCATGACGGGAGATGACAATTAGATCTGAAGTTGTGTGCCTAGGTGTCTTGAAATGGGAGTCTCGCATTGGAAATGTGACAACAACGCTGTTGATCATTAGGAACAAGGTGAATAGGACTTGTGGTTAACCAGAAGATACAAAAGAGCCTTTCAGCATACTTTGGCATCTTAAGATACAGACCAAGTGGAGTAGGCCCAAGTTAACATAGCAATCTTCCTGAAACTCAAGTTGGCGAATGCAGGTGACTTCCAGGAGTTTTCTTGACCACGATAAGGGTAAAATTCCAGGGCAAAGTTATCGTTGTAGCATTTGACAGATCAGGACCCCAAAAGAAAAGTGCTGTATATTCTGCCGTGTGGGATAGAAGTAACAGATCCTATGAGGAAAGTGCTGGCAAAGCTTATCTCTTATTTTTCTCTTATTTCTCTTAAGTGAAAGTTTGTCAAGATTATACCATTTGATGAAAAAAATAAAGCTCATCTATTAGGAAAGCAGGGGAGTCATATCAATGTGCAATTCATAAAAACAAAGGTTTAAATGTTGAACATGGTGCCACAAACTAATTTTCTTTTGGGGTCCTGATCCCTTTGAATAGTAATACAAAAATGTCCTAAAATTAATTCCTGTCATTTGCTGAAATACATCTAATATCTCTGTTTTCCTGCCTCTGCACAAGTCGGCCCACACATCTAATTTCGTCCAATCCCAGGGAAGGACCTGCACTTGGTATACACCCACACCCTAGGCTGGCATCTTAATCACAATCATGAGGCTTTCCTCCTCCAATGGTACGACACGTTACACATCTATAATAATGAGTCATCTTTCAATCAAAACTCTTCTTGCCCAAACTCAAGCTAGTAGGTGACAGTGTTCAAGCTATTGTCCATCCTAAACTCAAATGACACTTGTATCACTTACTTCATTTTGGTTTGAGTTCAACTCCACTACCTCTTAGCTTGCTTCTCTCATACCTCTTCACTGAGATCAGTTTGAATCATTCTCCCCCTTCACTCAGACTAAGGAATAACTGCCTGTTTCATATGGCCCGTGTACTGTTTTTGGATCATTGTGTTGACGTAACGTCCTCAGTCTCTCCTACACTGACGGTTAGGGTGATGGAATCAGAGCCACATGTACTCCTTTTCCTGTTTCCTGGCCTTAGCGCTGACAGCCCAGTCGCACGACCTGACAAAGGAAGGGATCATCCTGTGTTCACTGACCTGGTCCTAATCAGTAGGAAAGAAAAAGACAATGTTCCATTTGTGCAGCTCAGTTGGTAAGGCGTGGCACTTGCCATGTCAAAACAGTGGGTTCAATTCCTGGGACCACCCCTATGAAAATGTATGCAATTGTGACTGTAAGTCATTTTGGATGAAATCATCTGCTAAATGGCAAATATTTTTAAGAGGAAACTCTAATGTCTTGACCTCAAAAGGTGACTCATACCGATCAAGTCTAATTATTTTTGACCATATCCTTTGTAGCTCATGTTTTATCTACACAGGTATTGTATCTGTATAGATATGTGTTGCCTTTTTATTCTCTTTTCATGTCTTCATGTGACGGTTGGGCTGACAAATGAATGGGGATGGCCACAAACACATTGGGGGATGATTAAAATTGGATAAAAATTAATAGCCATGTGCCTTTAAGTCTGGAGGACGGTGACGGCACATAGGCCTCCTCTCTTCTCCCTTTCCTTAATATGCAGTGTTCGAATAGGCGCCCGTGCTTTCCTCTCTGTCTACAGGCTTTCTATGTCCTCTGTGCACAAATAGGAGAAACTGATGATGTGGAATGTAGAAGAAGATTGCATACGACAGCTGCAACTTGAAGAGAAATACATTTTACTTAGTAATTTATTTATTTGTGTATTTTTTATTCTCTCAGACCTGTGCAAAGAGTAACTGATGTGACATTCGGATTTGGAATAACAGCATATTTCCAAGGGGGGGGGGGGGGGGGAAATAGGAGAGAGATAGGGGAAGGGAGGGAGAGTCCTATATGTTCCAGTCATGTCTGTCTGTTTAGTGTTCCACTGCCATTTAAGTACATGTGAAATGGTTGTTGTTGGGGAATCTCTCTTGGGGTAGTGGATAAAAGACAGCAAGACAGAGTGCTTTTCGGCTTGGAAGAGAACACAAGATGGAAGTGTAACTGATGGCATGAAACAAAACGTTACAACAACATCACAGAGATGTCTTCTGGTGCCATGCTACCTTGCATTCAGGGAAAATTACGATATGCATATGGATTCCGTCTGTATTGTACACAATCATGTTGCCTTTTTATTGCAATCTTGCTGGGATCAGACAGTCAAAACCATGCAGGGTACAATAAGAGCTTTGTGTTTGATTAATATTTATTCGATATTTGTATTGCATAATTTTTTTATCCAAAGAAAATTCCTCTTATCACGTTGGATGTCTCCCCTATATCCCCTCACCACCCACACCTTAGTAAGGTCCTATCAGCTCTGTATTGGCCCTCTTTTCATTCAGAGTGAAGACACAATCATGTTCTCGCTTTCTCTCTCTTTTTTCTTTTCTTTTGTCCTTTCTATTCGTCTCTGTCCGGGCTCTCTGCAGTCTATGATACATCCTCGGAGAGGTACTATTGAAATCCAAAACATCTGCTTTATACTTCAGTTAACAGTTCATTGGTGTACCCCTTCAGCCTAGCCCCGACCAGGACCCCAAGCTTCCCGTTTATTTATTTTTCCTCTTCTTATCTTTTCTCTCCCAATAAGGAGTTGGTGGCCTTGGGAGGCGGTCTTGGTTATAGTGTGGTCACAAGGACCGGTAACCAGGATTAATGGGACCTTTGTCTGGGGTTTCTACCGGCTAACCGCTAAATACGGTCAAGAGAGAGCACGGTCATAGCGAGATAGACCAGTAATGGGAATTCAAGGCACAGATATGGTCATTTGATTCAGGTGATTTGACAAATCGTTTTGATCAAGAGGATTCCTTCAAAGTTATTAATTTAGATTAATGTTAAACACTTTGGTCAATTGATAGTTACATACTCCTTTGAAGAATCCTGTTTATAGCCCCCATCCGTTTAAAAAAAAATAGTAAATGAGCAATTTAAAACACTTTTCATTGATTCCTCTTTCATTACTTGATGGAATATTTTTTTTTTCAATTTTGTCCCTTTTTCATCTTGGGTGTTAAGCTGTGAGAGTGTGAGAGGGGAGTTTTCATTCATCAACAACATTCAATAACTCTGCTTCTCGGAGAGGCACAATATCAGATATCTCCTCCTTTTCATCATTAACCTTCTCATCAAGGGTGTACTCCTGTATTCAGCCTTGCTCCCCTCTCTGACAGCAGCAGTTTTCCTCAGAAAATAAACCAAAGAGAAAACACGTTGAATAGGGAAACACCACGACACCCATCTCCTGGATAATAATCCTGAAGAAGTGGAGACAAAAGTTATTCATCTGCGAGTCGTCGACACTGGCAGGTTGACTTTTTTGACTGAGGACGGGTGATAATTGCGAAGCTTTCAGAACTGATGAATGCAATCCAGACAGTCGTGCCAACTAACTCGGGCGGCTCGCCTTTCAAGATGGGTAGAAAGATGAAAAGAAAGAATGTACACAGAGGAGCATTTATGTAACAAAACTAAAAGAAAGTGTATCAAATAGTTTTGTTCCACTTATTTCACCTTCACAGAGATGGATAGGAGCAGGAATCAATAGATCCAGGCAATTTAGCCTCAGTGTGATAAGGGGAAATTGAACAAACATACCTAGATTCAGTCATTTTTATTGTATTTTCACATTCCAATACTTCGTCTCAAACATGGTATGGATCCTCAAAACTAATTATGAACGTTGACTTGAACAAATCACACACAAAAAGATTAACCAACTCTAACAGTGCTTCTACTCTTTGCAACATCAATTGGTTTGATCAAATTTCAAAAGTTATCAGGTAGACATAGAGAGAGGTGTATCTTTCAATCTTTACCTCCTCACTCTCTCTGTCCTTACGCCCCCTCTTTCTCTCTCTCACTTCCCTTCAACCTACCCCTCTCTCTCTCTTCCTAAAGTTGTGGTGCTGCTGCAGCTTCATTTACATGCATATCCCCGGGTCAGAGGAATGTGTGTGGAATGTGAAGTAATCTGTCCCCACTTGATTATATCAATCCTCCTTTTGAACACCTCAATCAAACCTCCCCAAGGTCGCCTTTGTAGAATGCTCTGCAGATTAAGCCCCTGTCAGTGTGCTAGGTGTGCTTTGAGAGCGAGAGCGAGAGAGAGAGAGAGAGAGAGATGTTCATCTCACATGTCTCATCAGGAGTTGAGTTGAGGTCTGGACATCCTAAAAAATAATACAGCCCTCCACTCTTCAACTCCCAGCATATATACAGCTGTATAATTTTTTAGGATGTCCAGACCTCAACTCAACTCTTGATGAGACATGTGAGATGAACACTGAAGGGTAGAAATATCGCACCTGTTTAATTGATTAACATATATTTGTTTATCTGAATGTTTTGAATGGCATGCGTTAACATATCTGTATCATAAATCTGGATTTTTGAGGATTAAATTCATTAGCTTTTCATGTGCCATTGGGAAATAAATTCTGTTTTGAAAGATGAACTTGTAAACTCACTTTTGAGAAAACGGCCTTTGAATGTTTTGGTATCTAGTGAAGAGTTCTTCTTTGTCTACACCTATTCAGCATCGTTCACACAAGCGTACACTAGACGCTCTGGCCAATGATTTGTTTACCAACATAACATGAAAACCACCTAACCACCTCTGCTGGTAACAATTTCATTACGCTTTTTTTGCAGACGTTTACTGACACCAGCCATATTCAACTGGTGTTGTACACATGTCACGTAACATTAGCTAACGAGCCAGCCAGCTAACGTTAGCTAGTTAAAACAACAATGAACACAGTGCCAACAATGTGTGCTGGAAGCTAACCAACCAGGTTCAATGTTAGCTAGCTAACATTAGGCTCTAACTAGAAAGCAAACAGCTAGCTAGCTAGCTAACAGTACACTTTAGCCTAAGACATGTAGCTAGCTAGCTAGATAGGTAAACAATGAACCTATCTAGGTAAACAAGGTTTACGATCACACACATCATGAAACGTTAGCTAATGAGCCAGCCAGGTAATGTTAGCTAGTTAAACAACAAAGAACACAGTGCCAAATCATGTCGTTACTAACCTGCATCAATACGGCTCTGAGATACGACTAATAAAGTAAGCTAGGGAGCAGGCCAGATAACGTTAGCTAGCTAACAGTACACTTTAGCTTGAAATTAAACCACTTTTTATCAAAATTAGAAATGTGTAATATCTGAAAATGTAGCTAGCTAACACTAGACTATCTTACCTGTATACATCATCATGCATGATGGACGCGTCTCCATGTCAGGAATATCATACCATGGTTGTCCTTAGTTTGAGATGTAATCCGGAGACAGGTGTTCTCTCCATCCCTTTACCAATCATACTCTAATTCCACTGTCTTCAAAATGTGATCCTCCAGAAAGTGGAGAGCAATGCTTATGCAGCTCCGCTACACAAAACATTTTTTTTAAAGCCGCGTTCGACAGGATAATCAACACAGACTGACAAGCTCAAATAGCCAGAAACCTTCCATGGGGCAGGCCGATCTGAACTCATCTCTCGGGATGTCCAGCCCACTCATTATCTCAGCCAATCATGGCTACTGGGAAGATTGCCAGCTTTTTCTGTGGCTTAACCAACAAAGCTCATAATTAAACAATTGTATTCATATTTGCAGATGGCTACAAGTTTGTTATTAAGGCACATGAAAGTTCACATGTTTGAGAAGGCATTCCTGCAAAAATCACATTCTCCTGTGAATTTGTGACTTGCAACATCCACCTAGTTTCCTGAATCGGGTGACATATTGCCAGAAAGATTTAAATCTCACCATTTTGGTAAAAGATTAATAGCCAGCAAGTTCACAGTACAAATATTAATATGGAAATAGGTTTGAAATTCTTTCTAAATATAGTAACAAACAAATTGTAAATGACTTACTGTAATATTTCACCTTTCTTATAGCTTTAAAATACACATGATCATATGTACCAGTCAAAAGTTTGGGCACACCTACTCATTCAAGGGTTTTTCTTTATTTTTACTACTTTTGACATTGTAGAATAATAGTGAAGACATCAAAACTATGATATTACACATATGGAATCAAGTAGTAAACAAAAGAGGTTTAAACAAATTAACATTTATGTTATATTTTAGACTGTTCAAAGTAGCCACCCATTGCCTTGACGGCAGCTTTGTACACTCTTGGCATTTTCTCAACCAGCTTCACCTGGAATGCTTTTCAAACTGTCTTGAAGGAGTTCCCACGTATGCTGAGCACTAGCTGGCTGTTTATTCTTCACAGTGCGGTCTAAACTCATCCCAAAACATCTCAATTGGGTTGAGGTCAGGTGATTGCGGAGGCCAGGTCCTCTGATGCAGCACTCTCCCAGGTCAAATAGCCCTTACATAGCCTGGAGGTGTGTTGGGTCATTGTCCTTTTGAAAAAACAAATGATAGACCCACTAAGCACAAACTAGCTGGGATGGCGTATCATTACAGAATGCTGTGGTATCCATGCTGGTTTGGTGTGCCTTGAATTCTAAATAAATCACTGACTGTGTCACCAGCAAAGTAACCCCACTCCATCACACCTCCTCCTCCATGCTTCACGGTGGGAACCACACATGCGGAGATCATCCGTTCACCTACTCTGCGTCTCAAAAAGACATGGCGGTTGGAACCAAAAATCTAATTTGGACTCATCAGACCAAAGGACAGAATTCCACCAGTCTAATGTCCATTGCTCGTGTTTCTTGGTAAATTTGACCACGAAGGCCTGATTCACGCAGTCTCCTCTGAACAGTTGATGTTGAGATGTATCTGTTACTTGAACTCTGTGAAGCATTTATTTGGGCTGCAGTTTCTGAGGCTGGTAACTCTAATGAACTTATCCTCTGCAACAGAGGTAACTCTGGGTCTTCCTTTCCTGTGGCGTTCTTCATGAGAGTCAGTTTCATAATAGCGCTTGATGGTTTTTGCGACTGCACATGAAGAAACATTCAAAGTTCTTGACATTTTCGGGATTGACTGACCTTCATGTCTTAAATGTACTTTTAACAAGGCACAGCTGTTAATTGAAATGCATTCCAGGTGACTACCTCATGAATCTGGTTGAGAGAATGCCAAGAGTGTGCAAATCTGTCATGGGAATCTGAAATATAAAATATATTTTGTTTTGTTTTACATTTTTTGGTTTCTACGTGATTCCATTATGTGTTATTGCATAGTTTGATGACTTCACTATTATTCTACAATATAGAAAATAGTAAAAATAAAGAAAAACTCTGGAATGAGTTGGTGTGTCCAAATTTTTGACTGGTACTGTATTTAGTAATAGTACATTTTCTGTCCAGCGTTCTCTGTGTGACGCAGATACGCCATTCAAATGCCTGCTGACTCATTACATATTTATCTTTAAGAACAAAGTAATTTAATCCCTCTGTGACCAAAAGAAAGTGGTCTTGTTTAAATTCTACTAAATGATTTCACATACTGCATCTCTGATGAGAGTTGTGAAGGGCAAGTGAAGCAAGACGATCAGAGGGCTCACAGAGTGCACAGCAATTGATGTTGTGACGTTCACAGAGCGCTCTGTACAAACAAAATCTATCGGAACAGGTCCAGAACAGCTCATAGTCCCATAAATAGGAGACTTAACCTTTGTGGTTTCTTCTTACTTTAAATGTGCTATTGTCCTTCCCATTGTGATTCATTTTGCTGTAAATGTACCATTGTCCTTCCCATTGTGGTTCCTTCTTACTGTAAATGTGCTATTGTCCTTCACATTGTGAATAATTTTTCTGTCAATGTGTCATTGTCGTTCCCATTGTGGTTCTTTATTACTGTAAAAAGGTTAAACTTCACTTTCCCCTCTGTTGTATAGTTGACGTTTAAACATTTCAACACATTTCATCACATCACAGTAGAGTCTGTCGGGCATAAGGTCTATTTGTATGTGGTACGAATTGGATGATAGCATCAAAGAGAGGACAGCGTTATGAATGGTCCACTAGACGCAATGTTCAATTTACAGCAGTCTGATATTTTCATCTATCACCTGCCAGTGTCAGAGGGAGTGAAGCTCCCCCCAACCTCTAAATGCATCTAATGTCCATATATCATCAAGCACCATTGCTATGCTTGAGGCTCTTGAGCATTCATTGCAATATTTATACTCTTGGCTATCATATTTGAAAGAATAATGAAATAATCTTAGCAAGACAAACCAATCATTTATCAAGCCTTTCTTTAATCGTAAACACTCAATGGGTTTCATTTTCAAACACACAATGCCTCAAGACAACAATATCCCTACAGGAAACTACATCTAAACAATGGATAGACAGTATTAACTGGTTATGTCTATCATAATAACATTTGGAGTTGTGGTCACATACCAACATATTAATAGATTCCACAGTTCTTATCCCGAAGGTGGCTCGTCAGTCTTTGAATATATCCCCTTCTGCACGCTCAAATAAATCTTAATCTAGTGGGGTTCAGGTCTTGGTTTCTTATTGCGGCGGTTTCTTCCCGCCAACATGCAGTACATTATGGACAATGAGACATATCAGAGATATTAAATGGAAGGAGGCCTGGACATTTTCCCTCGTCTCATTACATGCACTGTATCCAAATGCCTGGATGAAAGGTTTCCTTAAGCCACAATACCCCAGAGGTTAACCTTACACCCCTCTGTCCTCCCTCTCTCCATCTTTCCCTCCAATGTTCTCATGTATTGTTTTCTTCAATCTCTTCTTCTTCTAGCTACATATCACCCCTGGCTTCATTTCTTTCATCCCGACATATCAAAACAAATTAATTTAATTAACAGGTGGTTGTCCTTAGATTTAAGGAACAAGTATATGTTAGTCGGGTTATTAAGCAGATTATCTTATACATTGTGACAGTGGCTTGCGAAAGTATTCATCCCCTTTGGCATTATTCCTATTGTGTTACCTTACAACCTGGAATAAAAATAGATTTTTAGGGGGGGGGGGGGTTGTATCATTTGATTTACACAACATGCCTACCACTTTGAAGAAACAACATATTTTTTATTGTGAAAGAAACAAGAAATAAGACCAAAAAAAATCAAACTTGAGCATGCATAATTATTCACCCCCCCAAAAGTCAATGCTTTGTAGAGTCACCTTTTGCAGCAATTACAGCTGCAAGTCTCTTGCGGTATGTCTCTATAAGCTTAGCACATCTAGCCACTGGAATTTTTGCCCATTCTTCAAGGCAAAACTGCTGTAGCTCCTTCAAGTTGGATGGGTTCCGCTGGTGTGCAGCAATCTTTAAATCACACCACAGATTCTCAATTGGATTGAGGTCTGGTTTTTGACTAGGCCATTCCAATACATTTAAATGTTTCCCTTAAACCACTCAAGTGTTGCTTTAGCAGTATGTTTAGGATCATTGTCCTGCTGGAAGGTGAACCTCCGTCCCAGTCTCAAATCTCTGGAAGACTGAAACAGGTTTCCCTCAACAATTTCCCTGTATTTAGTGCCATCCATCATTCCTTCAATTCTGACCAGTTTCCCAGTCCCTGCCGATGAAAAACATCCCCACAGCATGATGCTGCCACCACCATGCTTCCGTAGGGATGGTATTCTCGCGGTGATGAGAGGTGTTTGCTCCAGTGGTGGTTTGCTCCAGACATTGCATTTTCCTTGATGGTCAAAAAGCTCAATATTAGTCTCATCTGATCAGAGTACCTTCTTCCATATGTTTGGGGAGACTCCCACGTGCCTTTTTGGCAAACATCAAATGTGTTTGCTTATTTTTTTCTTTAAGCAATGGCTTTTTTTCTGTCCACTCTTCAGTAAAGCCCAGCTCTGTGGAGTGTACACCTTAAAGTGGTCCTATGGACAGATACTCCAATCTCCCCTGTGGAGCTTTGCAGCTCCTTTAGGGTTTTCCTTGGTCTCTTTGTTGCCTCTCTGATTAATGCCCTCCTTGCCTGGTCCATGAGTTTTGGTTGGCGACCCTCTCTTGGCAGGTTTGTTGTGGTGCCAAATTCTTTCCATTTTCAAAGTTTCAGATTTGTTTATAACCCAACCCTGATCTGTACTTCTCCACAACTTTGTCCCTGACCTGTTTGGAGAGCTCCTTGGTGCCACTTGCTTGGTGGTGACCCTTGCTTAGTGGTGTTGCAGACCCTTGGGCCTTTCAGAACAAGTGTATATGTACTGAGATCATGTGAAAGATCATGTGACACTTAGATTGCACACAAGTGCACCCTATTTAACTAATTATGTGACTTCTGAAGGTAATTGGATGCACCAGATCTTATTTAGGGGCTTCATAACAAACGGGGTGAATACATATGCACATACCACTTTTCTGTATTTTTTTATATATATATATTTTAAACAAGTAATCTCTTTCATTTCACTTCACCAATGTGGAGTATTTTCTGTATGTCCGCTACATGATATCCAAATAAAATCTATTTAAATTACAGGTTGTAAATGCAACAAAATAGGAAACACACCAAGGGGGATGAATACTTTTGCAAGGCACTGTACGTAACCTATAATTTACCTGATGAAGGCTGCATTGCAAAGGACTAAGATGTGTGTGGTATTCAGTTAGCTAGAGGGCTAGGATAATGTGGGGAGGTGGAGGTTGGTTGTGCATCTTGGAAGATACAGAGAGAGCAATGATCATCTGTTAGCCTTTGGGTAGCCGTAAGTTATGGATTACATAAATTATAGTACAGATGCCTGTCATCATGGGTTGCTCTGAAATGCACTATGAAAGCCACTTTGCTGAAGTCAGACTAGGTGTACATGAAGTGGAATAAGTGGGAGTTGGTGAGTTACTGTGAGTAGGGGAGGGATAAAGCTATATATGTGGCTGATATCAATTACTGTAGCAATTACTTTTCCATCACTCCTTGCTTTAATCATGATGCATAAAGTATAGGGCTACCTGGTCACAAATGATAAAAATAATAAGGGATTGAGGCCTCCCGGGTGCGCAGTGGTTAAGGGAGCTGTACCAGAGACTCTGGGTTCGCGCCCAGGCTCTGTCGAAACCGGCCGCGACCGGGAGGTCCGTGGGGCGACGCACAATTGGCCTAGCGTCGTCCGGGTTAGGGAGGGCTTGGCCGGGAGGGATATCCTTGCCTCATCGTGCACCAGCGACTCCTGTGGCAGACCGGGCGCAGTGCAAGCTAACCAAGGTTGCCAGGTGCACGGTGTATCCTCCAACACATTGATTGGATGCGCGCTGTGTTTAAGAAGCAGTGCGGCTTGGTTGGGTTGTGTATCGGAGGACGCATGACTTTCAACCTTCGTCTCTCCCGAGCCCGTACGGGAGTTGTAGCGATGATACAAGATAGTAGCTACTAACAATTGGATACCACGAAATTGGGGAGAAAAAAGGGGGTAAAATTTTTTACATTAAAAATAAATAAAATAAAATAAATAATAAGGGATTGACTGTGGCGATTGAGACCTATTTGTGAAACCTGCCCACTGCCAGCTCACCATAGTAATAACACAGTCTGGTCTTTGAGTTGTGACATTGCAGTGAGCGACAGGAAAATGCTTGATGTGGACTTCCTTTGTCTCACCGTACGTAGCCAGTAGCTACACCTCCACTATACCTCCCTGGTCATCAATCATTCAAGGAGATGAAAGGAATTGGTGAATGAGTCACTCAGCCAATCAATACATCACACTGTCTGTTCAATGGGGACCCAGGGTTAATATGCACTGTTTATGAACTGACAGGGAAATAAATAACGCTGCAATTTTTAAAGCCACAATTATACACTATTGCTTTTTACTCTGTAGAACAGATAATCTGTTTTTGCATGTCCTTGGTTCCATGTGAAATCTATATCCGTACGGAAGCAAATTGAGACATTATTTGCGGTGGGCATCACAGATGCAAAATATCATATCACATGGTCTAGCTGTGTTTGTGTGCTATATTACCTTGGTAATTATTATGGGTACTACAAGCAGCTTGGTGTCTGTTGAATCCACCATGACAAAAGACACCCATGTAAAGCAATCATTAAAGCATGCAAATTAATCACAGATAAACGTGGGTTAACAGCAAAACAAACACTTGCAGGCACACACACGTCACTCGCATGCACGCACGCATGCATGCACGGACACACACACACACACACACACACACATATATATAAACAAGTATTTAATGCACTCTACATTATCACATATATCCGTCCTTTCCATGGTTGATGGGTTGCGGCAGTGTCAAGAAATAAATTTTTCCCGTTATTAGCCTAATTTACAGTGCTCCACATGGTCAATCGTTGGAATGCTGAATGAGGGAGATGCCGGGGGTCGGTGCCGTATTTTCAACTTGAGTAAGCTGTCTGGAAAATAATACACACGCACACGCACGCACACACACACACACACACACACACACACACACACACACACACACACACACACACACACACACACACACAAACACACAAACACACACACAAACACACACAAGCTGCTTGGCTGGTGGTAATGGAGGCAACAGGGAGTTCTGCATCAGGGCGCATTCTCACCTCTTTAGTCCAGTGTTCCCGGATGCCCAAGCCTGTCTCTGTCACTAGTTGAGCTGCTACAGTGGCAGCTGGAGCGAGCTGACATGGGGAAAGGGTGGCACACAGGATTCTTAACAAACACATTGCATATCAGAGTGTTTGGTCTTGTCCAAGTGTGTGTGTGTGTGGGGAGGGGGGTGGTGAATGTGTGTTAGGGGTGGTGCCAGTGGGTGTGTCAGTCTCTGTTGATATCATCTTGTTGTCTAGCCATGTATTTATGTATGGTCTGTCTTTCTCCAATATCTATTAATCTGTCATCACCCATCAGTCTGTTAGGGTATGCAGACAGTCGATCCGCTGTATGTTACTCTGTCCAATTATCTATTTGTTTTGGTCTGTCTGTCTACCACTATTGGGTTGAGACGTAACTATCAGACTTCATCAGATGGAACACATGAGCAGGGTTGGGTAGGTTACTTTCTAAATTGAATATGTTACAGTTACTAGCTACCTGTCTAAGGCACTGCACCTGGTTTGAGTCCAGGCTGTATCACAACCTGCCGTGATCGGGTGTCCCATAGGGCGGCGCACAATTGGCCCAGCGTCGTCCGGGTTAGGGTTTGGCCGGGATAGGCGGTCATTGAAATAAGAATTAGTTCTGTAACTGACGTGCCTAGGTAAATAAAGGTGAAACAAAAAATAAGAAAAAGCATTAGAAGAACACAAAAAAGGATCCATCAAATACATTCGGTGTGTCATCATAGTGGTCTCTGACTTGTGGTCAGACTCGCTCAGAAGGAACAAACTTAAACTTGCACCTTTTCCAATGCTGAATTGAATGTCATTGAGAAAACCAGAAAGGTGTCAATGTATTTTTTTGCAAACATACTTTCTGAATTAAACATTTATCCAATAAGTAATCATCTAGTTTTTCAAAGGTATCTGTATTCTGATTACAATATTTTTACTGGTAATGTAACTGATTCCAGTTACTGTTGTTTTTGTAATCAGATTACATGCAACTGATTACATGTCATCAGTTACTCCCCAACCCTGCCCATGAGGCATAAAAGTTCATTACAAGTAGCCTGACTGATACTGTGATTCTGCAGGCAGCATCTCAAATGGCACCCTATTCCCTTTATTGTCCACAAATTATGACCAACAAAAATAGAGCTCTGGTCAAAAGTAGTGCTCAACGTAGTGAATAGGGTGTAATTGGGATACTGCCGTAGTCGTGTTGCCATTGAGTTCCCACAGAAAGGTCAGCTTCTAACGGAGAGTTATGCAAGTGGCCTTTAGCTAGGTTAATTTACTATGTGGCCACTCTCTCTTTTTAACAGACGGGTTGTAAAGGAGGGGTGGTCTGCTCTGTTCTGGGAGTAAAAGGGTGCATGTATTCAGCTCCTTTGGGAGGGAAGAGTTGCCATTGACTAATCCCCTGCTTCTTGTGTGTGTTGGACCCTCAGTCTCTGATAAGAGGAACTTTGAGCAACGATGATAATGGTAATGATGATGATAATAATAGAGAAGATGGTGGTTATGATGATGATGATGATTGGTATTTATTAGGATCCCCATTAGCCGCTGTAAAAGCAGCAGCTATTCTTCCTGGGGTCCATATGAAACAGTACATGCACTGTAGTAAAGAACATTATTAGCCAAGGACTGAACTACATTCATTTAAAACGTCACACATAACCTACATATGTAGGCTCCCGAGTGGCGTTGCAGTCTAAGGCACTGCATCTGACTGCTTGGACGGCACTACAGACACCCTCTTTCTAATCCAGGCTGTATCACAACTGGCTGTGATTGGGAGTCCCATTGGGCGGTGCAGATTTGTCCCAGTGTCATTCAGGTTAGGCCGATGTAGGCCGTCATTGTAAATAAGAACTTGCTCTTCACCGACTTGCCTAGTTAAATAAAACATAAAATACATATCAGTACATACACACAATATATAGGTCTAATATGTGCATAATACATACATACAGTGCAAATTACAATACAAGATACAGTGCCTTGCGAAAGTATTCGGCCCCCTTGAACTTTGCGACCTTTTGCCACATTTCAGGCTTCAAACATAAAGATATAAAACTGTATTTTTTTGTGAAGAATCAACAACAAGTGGGACACAATCATGAAGTGGAAAGACATTTATTGGATATTTCAAACTTTTTTAACATATCAAAAACTGAAAAATTGGGCGTGCAAAATTATTCAGCCCCTTTACTTTCAGTGCAGCAAACTCTCTCCAGAAGTTCAGTGAGGATCTCTGAATGATCCAATGTTGACCTAAATGACTATTGATGATAAATACAATCCACCTGTGTGCAATCAAGTCTCCGTATAAATGCACCTGCACTGTGATAGTCTCAGAGGTCCGTTAAAAGCGCAGAGAGCATCATGAAGAACAAGGAACACACCAGGCAGGTCCGA
Organism: Oncorhynchus kisutch; assembly: GCF_002021735.2. Lineage (NCBI taxonomy): Eukaryota > Metazoa > Chordata > Actinopteri > Salmoniformes > Salmonidae > Oncorhynchus > Oncorhynchus kisutch. The sequence goes on from NC_034189.2 coordinate 31,776,695, forward strand.
GATACTGTTGTGAAGAAGTTTAAAGCCGGATTTGGATACAAAAAGATTTCCCAAGCTTTAAACATCCCAAGGAGCACTGTGCAAGCGATAATATTGAAATGGAAGGAGTATCAGACCACTGCAAATCTACCAAGACCTTTCAGCTCATACAAGGATAAGACTGATCAGAGATGCAGCCAAGAGGCCCTTGATCACTCTGGATGAACTGCAGAGATCTACAGCTGAGGTGAGAGACTCTGTCCATAGGACAACAATCAGTCGTATATTGCACAAATCTGGCCTTTATGGAAGAGTGGCAAGAAGAAAGCCATTTCTTAAAGATATCCATAAAAAGTGTTGTTTAAAGTTTTCCACAAGCCACCTGGGAGACACACCAAACATGTGGAAGAAGGTGCTCTGGTCAGATGAAACCAAAATTGATCTTTTTGGCAACAATGCAAAACGTTATGTTTGGCGTAAAAGCAACACAGCTCATCACCCTGAACACATCATCCCCACTGTCAAACATAGCGGTGGCAGCATCATGGTTTGTGCCTGCTTTTCTTCAGCAGGGACAGGGAAGATGGTTAAAATTGATGGGAAGATGGATGGAGCCAAATACAGGACCATTCTGGAAGAAAACCTGATGGAGTCTGCAAAAGACCTGAGACTGGGACGGAGATTTGTCTTCCAACAAGACAATGATCCAAAACATAAAGCAAAATCTACAATGGAATGGTTCAAAAATAAACATATCCGGGTGTTAGAATGGCCAAGTCAAAGTCCAGACCTGAATCCAATCGAGAATCTGTGGAAAGAACTGAAAACTGCTGTTCACAAATGCTCTCCATCCAACCTCACTGAGCTCGAGCTGTTTTGCAAGGAGGAATGGGAAAAAAATTCAGTCTCTCGATGTGCAAAACTGATAGAGACATACCCCAAGCGACTTACAGCTGTAATCGCAGCAAAAGGTGGCGCTACAAAGTATTAACTTAAGGGGGCTGAATAATTTTGCACCCCCATTTTTCAGTTTTTGATTTGTTAAAAAAGTTTGAAATATCCAATAAATGTCGTTCCACTTCATGATTGTGTCCCACTTGTTGTTGATTCTTCACCAAAAAATACAGTTTTATATCTTTATGTTTGAAGCCTGAAATGTGGCAAAAGGTTGCAAAGTTCAAGGGGGCCGAATACTTTCGCAAGGCACTGTATATAAAATGGCTGTGTCTCTTCACAGTCCCCTTTGTGCAGTAAGGTGTTGTTTTCTCTGTTTTTTAAATCTGTTTTTTTATTGCTAGCTTGAGTTACATGGGGTGGCAGAGAGTTGCATGTAGTCATGGCTATTTAATACTGTGCGTTTTCTAGCCTTTGTTCTGGACCTGGGGACTGTGAAGAGACCTCTGGCTGTATGTCTTGTGCTGTACCGATGAGTGTCCAAACTGTGTGCCAACAGCTCGAAGGGACAGTTTTGTACCTTCAACACATCAATACCTCGTACAATAGTGATCCAGTCAATCTCTCCTCAACTTTGAGCCAGGAGATATTGACATTAATCTTACTGTCACTCGTGTACATCTACGCGAGATATGTGCTGGTTTGCTCTGGATCAACTGCAATTTACCTATGTCCCGCTTCGCTGCACATGACCACACAGCTGCTCAGTAGTCCAGGTTCGACAAGACTAGTGTCTGTAGGACCTGTCTGGTCAACTGAGATGTCAAGAAGGCAGAGCAACGCCCTATGATGGACACACCTCTTCCCATTTTAGCAACCATGGAGTCTATATCTTTTGACCATGACAGCTTGTTATCTAGGGTTAAACCCAGCAGTTTAGTGTCCTCAATTTGCTCAATCGCCACAATATTCAATAATCTAAATGAAGTTTAGTGTTGAGTGAGTGATTTGTCCAAAACATGATGTTTTAGTGCTGCACCAGCCTTTTGCTAGTTACCTATTTTAAAACTGACTGGAGCTCTAAGTTGAGGTTGTCAGTTATTTATTTTACTGTTGCAGCCAACATGTACTGTTGAATCATCAGAGTACAAAGACATACAGGCTTTATTCAAGGTCACCGGAAGGTTATCAGTAAAAACAGAAAATAATAATGGCCCTAGTACACCACACTCAACTGAATTTGCATGAGAGAGGCTTCCATTAACAAAAACCTTCTCTGTTCTATTAGATAAGTAACATGATGAGAATATTTGTTTTAATTGTTCAAGTTCCTCCCCTCCCTTTTCAGTGTATTTATTTCTGTAAAATGTCTGTTCTCTAATGGTACTCCTTTTTTTTTTAAATGGCGTGTTTAATTTGGATGACTCATTTCAAACGGAAGAAAACAGAAACAACTCCAATACTGAAATGTCAAAATATTTTCTCAGAGGTACTCTATCGAGATTGATATGGCATCACCTGGAAACAATTTCCCTTTGTAATTACATCTCTCTCTCTCTCTCTCTCTCTCTCTCTCTCTCTCTCTCTCTCTCTCTCTCTCTCTCTCTCTCTCTCTCTCTCTCTCTCTCTCTCTCTCTCTCTCTCTCTCTCTCTCTCTCTCTCTCTCTCTCTCTCTCTCTCTCTCTCTCTCTCTCTCTCTCTCTCTCTCTCTCTCTCTCTCTCTCTCTCTCTCTCTCTCTCTCTCTCTCTCTCTCTCTCTCTCTCTCTCTCTCTCTCTCTCTCTCTCTCTCTCTCTCTCTCTCTCTCTCTCTCTCTCTCTCTCTCTCTCTCTCTCTCTCTCTCTCTCTCTCTCTCTCTCTCTCTCTCCATCCACACACTTATCATCAGAGATGTACATTGGGGCAAAAAATTATTTAGTATGGTGTCCTTTGACAGCTCTTTGGTCTTGGCCATAGTGGAGTTTGGAGTGTGACTGTTTGAGGTTGTGAACAGGTGTCTTTTATACTGATAACAAGTTCAAACAGATGCCATTAATACAGGTAACGAGTGGAGGACAGAGGAGAGCTTGTTTGTAGGTGACCAAATACTTATTTTCCACCATAATTTGCAAATAAATTCATTAAAAATCCTACAATGTGATTTTCTGGATTTTTTTTCTTCTCATTTTGTCTGTCATAGTTGAAGTGTACCTATGATGAAAATTACAGGCCTCTCTCATCTTTTTAAGTGGGTGAACTTGCACAATTGGTGGCTGACTAAATACTCCCCCCCCACTGTATCTATGTGGCAGGTTATTTTTCATTGACAAAGCACACCTTATTAACTGTATCATCTATCCATTCATTAGGCCACACATTTGCCAGGCCTGTAATCTTTCCTCATTTACCAGTCTGTGAGTGCTTATTTTCTTCTAGATATGAATTACTTGGTCCGACTAAATGCATAGCTATTGAATGAAAACAAAGAAGTGAAGGGAGAACACTAGCAAATAAAGGCTTGGCATTACACTTTATATTTTTCTGACTGTTATGGAGACACAAGAACCAAAGAGAAAGGAGAGAGAAGCAAATAAAATAGCTTTTATTCTGACCTGGTAAATCTCCAATAGCTCAAAAGTATTCAGTTGATGACAATCCTCATTGGGGTTGAAACTGCTACTGTCTCTCTGTTATCCAGTTATGCTTTTAAAAACCAGGTTAAGGGGTCAAATCAGTAATACCTTCCTCAGGTTATTAGGTCTGTCCTCCCCCCCGTAAGCAAACACAAACTGAATTGAATTAGCCCTGTCAGCTTTTACAACACCATGGGCCACTTTTTATTATTATTTCCCCTGTTCAAAAATCCATCCCTATTTACATTCCATTATTCATCCAGCTTCTGAGACGTGCCCAGGCTGTATACTATTGACTATGGCCCTCCCCATTGGCCGTGCCCAGGTATGTGACTTCCTGCTCATTGTTTTTGGTCTGTAACACTGGAAAAGTGTCAAATGATGGGCCATACTGTAAATGTAAACTCTAGGGAAAAAAGGTGTGTAGTTTTGTTTTTCCAGTGGTTTTAGAACTAAGTGATTTTTTGGGGTAAAAACAACTGACATCTAGAGAGAGAGAGAGATTCCATTATACTTCTCAGTGGTGTTTAAACTGCTACAATTATATGGAAACACTTGGTTGACCAGAACAGCCACTGTGTCTCCTACACCGCAGGCAAAGAGACGACTCTGTATACCTACCTGATGCTCACGCACGCACACGCGAGCGCGCACACACACACACACACACACACACACACACACACACACACACACACACACACACACACACACACAACCAAGGGGGGACTGTGAAATTGGCCAGGCACAATGCAGCTGAGTCTCAACAGTAGGGGGTGCAAGTTACCTGGTGTGGCATATTTATCTCCTACCAAGCTCCCTCTGTGCCTCTCTTTGGCTCAGTGAGGTGTCACTAAAACTTGTGTGTGTGTGTGTGTGTGTGTGTGTATGTGTTATTGGATTTACTATGTCTGCATCATGAGACTGGCATGTCTTTGGCCATAGTAGCAGCAATGCTAATGTTTGTTTTGCACTGAAGTAAAGAGGTTAAGTGCATCACAAAAGTCAATGGCCATCTAGTAGAATATGATTCTGTGACATTGTACAGTACCAATGAATTTTAATATGACATGCCTGCACAGTGATTTAAGCCTCTTTAAATAAGTAACATTTTAACTGCACACTGGGTCGTGATTAATAACAAGCTAGCAGTATCTACCTATGGAGAGAATATAATTTCAAATCAGCACACAAGGTCACTGGCTGGAAAATCACTTGAGATTATTCTACACTCTACACTGAACAGTGAAATGGCACTGCAGCATGCAAATCATATACATAGTGCCTCTCTGATGTATCTTATACCCCCGGTGGGCCTGCCACTATAAATGACGTGTTAAGGTAATGTATATTAATATGTGTGTTGGAATATAATTGAAATTGAACTCATAGTTACATGCCTAGAGAAAGCCTGTTGCATACATTGATGCTCGGTTCAAATACAAATTCACAGAATCATTTTTATTTGAACTGAACCTTGTGAAGAGAGGGGGGGAATGTAACCTTGAATAAAAACTCTAGTTCATAACATAACCTGGACTCAGGGGTAGACCTAACATAGTAAATGAAAATCAGGGACACTCAAATTAGTATGATATGTTACATTTGGTACATATTCATTTGTGGATGTTCATCATCCATTTTGTGTGATATGTTATGAATTACAATTTGTATGATATGTTACAAATTGCAATTCTTACAATATTTTATGAATTTACAATGCGTATGATATGTTACGAATTCCAATTTGTTGTGGCTAACATTAGCTAAGTGGATAGGAGGCTGACGCTAAATTTAGAGTTAGGTTAAAGGGTTAATTAAGGATAGGGGAAGTGTTAGGTAAAATGCAAAGTAGCTAAAAAGTAGTAAGTGGTTGCAAAGTTGCTAATTAGCTAAAATGCTAAAGTTGGCCATGATGAGATTTGAACACACAACCCCTGGGTTGCTAGAATTTTAGGTTATACACCTACTGAAATGCTGAAATTATGTGGAAACAATGTTGATTCAACTCGTTTTTGCTCAGTGGGCTTCTGTCTTATGTAACCATACCAAAAGTAACATATCATACAAATTTCAGTGTCCCGAAATGTTGTTTACTACGTTATGTCTTGTCTATGAGACAAGCCTTTAACTACATGTCGTTTTTTCCACTTACAGTATATATTTGAACGGCACAATGATAATTGCAGTTGTAATTTATTTTGCACTAATTGACAATTAATTACCAAAGGCAATCTAAAGTTTATTGAAAGTGCTACAAATTGGATTCATTAATAATTGTTGCTGGAAGTAAAGAAATTGAAAACTCAGCCACATATAATTATGCTTAATGGAGATTTTTGGATCACAAAGAGAGAAAAAGAGGAGGGAAAAAATCAATTAAAAACATACTCAATGGAGTGTGGAGACATTGAAGGGTTGATTTTCTTTTCAGTCAAATAATTAACCAGTACGCCACCTCTCCTAAAATACCACACACACACACACACACACACACACACACACACACACACACACACACACACACACACACACACACACACACACACACACACACTTGGTGACAGGTATTCTTGAACAGCTTGGCTTTAAGAAGACTTCTTTATACCACATTCACACTGAGCTTTCACATCGCCTAACACCTATCTAATTAAAGAAGCACTATTCTGGAGTGATTGTATAGAGAAGTTTGTTGGCAGCCTTCCTCCACTCCCTGCAGAGCAACACTTTTTAGGTTTTCAAATGTCTCTCTGTTTGAGTACACAGTTTAGTCTTGATTTGGGATTTTTTTTTTTTACTCTTTGAAATCGGAGGTCTCTGAATATTTGGTTGAACTGGAATTTGGATAATAAACCCTCGTGCATGTAGTGCCCCGGACTTAACGAGGCTCAGACTCCAATTATGATGAGGCGTCATTTCTGCTGTGACACCCTTCTAGGTCCATCATCATCTGCCACATGGCTTCCACACACTACAAGCACAACCTTAAACAGCTATTAGCACCCGAAGAGAAACAAGCTAGAGAAAAAAAGTATATTCTCTTCCTGGCTCCCACTAGCTACCTCTCAATAGCTTTTATTTTCTTTCTCCTCTCTTATACAGGCAATACAACTCAGATTTTAATACAGGGTGGCCGAGTGAGTGTGCGCACGCCGCAATTCGCTCCGTGTAATGAAAATGTATATTTCAGCTCTGCTTCCTGAAAGGAGGGCCCTATAATAGAGCTCAGTCTCATTGATTGGAATGCTTTTAAACTTACATGTGGCCATTAATACAGAAGAGGGAGGATTTTCAGGGGCGAACAAGAAAAGGAAGTTGCCAGCCCTATTTAGATGTTGTGCGTCGTCTATTCAATCTGGGGCCGAGCTAGATCTCTTCGGTTAAAATGCATGTTTTTCGAAAATACTTGGCGATGGAAGGAATACACTTCAAGTTCTGAAGGGGGAATTAATTGTGACTGTGAGAGAAAAGAAAGAACAGCCTGTTCAATGTCTGTCAAGGCAGATAGAGAAAACAAGAGATCTTGTTCTAAACATTAAAATTAGATTGAGTTTTTAAACTTAATGCCTTAGTTACACACCTTGAGACCAACCGTCAGAGCTTTCATATGTTTAATTAACTTTGAGCTGCTTGCTGATGCAACGTGCAACAAAGCACAGCATCTCTGCCTGTTTATTTAACCAATCTATTCACCCATGTGATCATGCCTTGCTAATGTGGGAGCCAACAGTTACACATCACACCCAGGCAGGAAGTTAAGGCCCCCACCATTTTGATGCTGATCCTAGGTACTATTTCCTGGTGCCGGGCTGATCCTGTCTCTATGGTGATGGTGGCTGATGCAGTGAGGTCGTACCCTGGGTTTTAAGGGATCAAACGTGCACAGAGGCATGGGAGAGAATGTATCTACAGAGTGGAGCACTTAATGAATGGAGAGAAATTGATTCAACAAACTCCCACAGCAACATTTAGCATCCCACATTTGCATACAAACACTTACGCATAGGTACATTCACGGACACATTACCACACATGCACACATACACATGCACTCACAAACACAGCCACTAGGGTTTTAGCAGTCTGCATCTTGACTTGAATCTCAAGTCATCCTCTATTATGCTATCCATCAATTCGAGCTGACCTAACAACTCCTTGGTGAGGTAAAAAGACACCTAGACATGTAAATTCACTCCCTATATTAGATCCATCAGATGTAATATTTCCTTCTCCCTAAGGGAATCTCCTTAGGTTTTTCCCCTGCTCCCTAAGAGGTTATTCGAGCTGTCAGAGGAGAGCAATGCATTTGATCTGACCCTTGGAATTCAATTACAGGCAAATAAGAACCCAGGAGATTGACCCTCCAACCAGCCGTCCTGTCTCATTTGGAATGGTGGAGAGAGAGAGAGAGCGAGAGAGAGAGGGAGAGAGAGGGAGTTGAGACTGTTGAATAAAAGAGAGCCAGTGGTTGTGGAGACCAGTAGCAGAGCCCATAGCTTGTGACACCAATAATCACCTGCTTGTTTTTTAGCTAGCTAACACTCTTACAATTGAAAGGCTACGTTTATGAAGAGAAGCTGTAAGGCTATCAGGCTGCTGTGGTTTGGATTAACACTTTACTGAGGCTGAGAATTGTACAGGCCCTGATCCCACAGAAGAGCCATATTGGTTTAATTTCATCTGAGGGAGGAGAAAATAAAGTGTTAATTTAGTTTGGAAATGCCGGAGGAAGCAAAAGGATAGAATTTATTATTGCTGTGTGGAATACACTGGTGGAGCGGAGTGACAGACCATGATGCAAAAAAAGAGACGCTTTCCAAAGAAACACTCCACAAATCGACATCTCCCTATTCTTCACCTAATGGTACACTATATCTGGGGTCCTCAACTCATACCCTACGAGGTCCGGAGTTTGCTGGTTTTCTGCTCTACCTAATAATTAAATGCACACACCTGCTGTCCAAGGTCTAAATCAGTCCTTGATTAGAGGGGAACAATAAAAAATGTTCCATACTCACAAAAAACGTATTTCTCTTAATTTTTTACGGAAATTTGTTAACATCCCTGCTAGGTGAGCATTTCTCCTTTGCCAATATAATACATCCACCTGACAGGTGTGGCATATCAAGAATCTGAAATGCAAAATGTATAGTTTTGTCACACAACACAATGTCAATGATGTCTCAAGTTTTTAGGGAGTGTGCAATTGGCATGCTGACTGCAGAAATGTCCACAAGAGCTGTTGCCAAATAATTAAATGTTAATTTCTCTACCAAAAGCCACCTCCAACTTCATTTTTAGAGAATTTGGAAGTACGTCCAACCGGCCTCACAACCCCAGACCACGTGTAACCACGCCAGCCCAGGACCTCCACATCCGGTTTTCTCACCTGCGGTATCATCTGAGACCAGCCACCTGGACAGCTGATGAAACTGTTGGTATACACAACCGAAGATCTTCTGCACAAAATATCAGAAACCATTTCAGAAAGGCGCTCACCTGCTTGCTCGCCCTCCTCACCAGGGTCTTGACCTGACTGCAGTTCGGCGTTGTAACTGACTTCAGTGGGAAAATGCTCACCTTCAATGGCCACTCGCCTGCTGGAGAAGTGTGCTCTTCATGAATGAAACCCGGTTTCAACTGTACCGAGCAGATGGCAGCCAGCGTGTATGGGGTCGTGTGGGTGAATGGTTTGCTGATGGCAGCGTTGTGAACTCCATGGTGGCGGTGGGGTTATGGTATGGGCAGGTATATGATACCAATGAACACAATTGCATTTTATCAATGGCAAATTGAATGCACAGAGATACCGTGATGAGATCCTGAGGCCCATTGTCGTGACATTCATCCACCGCCATCACCTCATGTTTCAGCATGATTGTTGCAAGGACCTGTACACAATTCCTGGAAGCTGAAAATGTCCCAGTTCTTCCATGGCCTGCATACTGTCCAGACATGTCACCCATTGAGCATGAGCATGTTTGGGATGCATGTTTGGGATGCTCTGGAGTGACATGTACAACAGCATGTTCCAGGTCCCGCCAATATCCAGCAACTTCGTGCAGCCATTGAAGAGGAATGGGACAACATTCCACAGGCCACAATCAACAGCCTGATTAACTCTATGTGAAGGAGATGTAAAATCCATAGATTAGAGCCTAATGAATTGATTCACGTTATTATTTTATGTAATTCATTCATATTTATTTTCAAAATAATGGAAAAAACAACTTAAAGTGTCTTAATGGCGTGTTGGGCCACCATGAGCCAGAACAGCTTCAGTGCGCCTTGGAATAGATTATACAAGTATCTGGAACTCTATTGGATGGTTGCAAAACCAGTCTTCCACAAAAAAATCCAGCATTTGTTGTTTTGTTGATGGTGGTGGACAACGTTGACTTAGGCACCCTTGCAGAATCTCCCTGAGTGTTCAATTCGGTTGAAATCTGGTGACCGCCATGGCTTACATCGTTTTCATGTTCATGAAACCATTCAGTGACCACTCGTGCCCTGTGGATGGGGGCATTGTCATCCTATGGGGGCATGGCCATGGTAGCCAAAATAATGGCCTGCCCAGCATTTTTATACATGACCCTAAGCATGATGTTAATTACTTGACTCAGGAAACACACCTGTGTGGATGCACCTGCTTTCAATATACTTTGCATCCCTCATTTACTCAAGTGTTTCCATTAAGATGGCAGTTCCCACTATATGGGTCATTGGATAGTCTGTCAATAACTAGTCGGAAAGGTACAGCTCAGTTCACCCATAAATAATTAAAAAACACCAAGCAATATCATTTACAGAAACAAATATATTCAGATTTTAATTTGACTCATGACCTTTCCAGTATATGTTTCTTATTCATTTCCAGCACATCAGTTGCTATCTAAACTAATAAAGGTCTGATTGTCACGGTCGTCCTCCTCTTCATCTGAAGAGGAGAGGCGAGAAGGATCGGAGGACCAAAATGCGGCATGATATGTGTTCATCATGAATTTTAATAAAGAAAACACTGAACACTATACAAAAACAGTAAACAAAATAACAACCGTGACGCTAATGCGAGCTGCGCTGAAACAAGCCATCAACATAGATAATCACCCACAAACAAACAGTGCAACCCAGGCTACCTAAGTATGATTCTCAATCATGGACAACTAATGACACCTGCCTCTGATTGAGAACCATACTAGGCCGAAACATAGAAAATCAAACATAGGCTGCCCACCCAACTCACGCCCTGACCATACTAAATAAATACAAAACAAAGGAAATAAAGGTCAGAACGTGACAGTACCCCCCCAAAGGTGCGGACTCCGGCCGCAAAACCTTAACCTATAGGGGAGGGTCTGGGTGGGCATCTGTCTGCGGTGGCGGCTCTGGCGCGGGACGCGGACCCCACTTCGCCATTGTCTTAGTCCGCCTTGTCCGCCTCCGTGGCTTCCTAACCATGGCAACTCTTCTCAATGGACAGAGGGGCAGCTCGGGACAGAGGGGCGGCGGCTCGGGACAGAGGGGCGGGGGCTCTGGCGCCTCTGGGCTGAGGGGCTCTGGCGCCTCTGGGCTGAGGGGCTCTGGCAGCAGCGCCGGACAGGCGGGAGACTCCGGCAGCAGCGCCGGACAGGCGGGAGACTCCGACAGCAGCGCCGGACAGGCGGGAGACTCCGGCAGCAGCGCCGGACAGACAGGACCACCTGCAGGGAGGAGACAGAGAGACAGCCTGGTGCGTGGGGCTGCCACAGGAACCACCAGGCTGGGGAGACCTTCAAGAGGCTTGGTGTTAGGAGGCACCTGAAGGACCGGGCTGTGGGGGAGCACTGGAGCTCTGGTGTGCAACCTTGGCACCACTTCCCCAGGCTGGACAACTACTCTAGCCCGGACCCTCCAGAGTGCAGTCACAGGTTGAACCGGGCTGTGGGTAAGCACAGGAGATGTAGTGCTTACTACACACACCTCTCCCTTAGGCTCCACTCCCACATTTGCCCGGCATGAGCGGAGTGCAGGCAGAGGACGCACTGCACCCTCCCAGCGCCCCGGAGACACAGCATGCAGAGCCGGCGCAGGATACCCTGGACCAAAACTGCGTACCGGCGACCAGACCCGCTGAGCAGGCACCATACGCCCTGGCTCGATGCACACACTCGCATGGCACTTTCGGGGGGCTGCCCTATAGCGCACCGGGCTATGGGCACGTACTGGCGACACCGTGCGCTTAACCGCATAATACGGTGCCTGACCAGTAATGCGCTGCTTATAATAAGCACGAGGAGTGAGCTCAGGTCTGCTACCTGGCTTTGTACCACACCTCGTCTGCCCCCCCCCCCCCATTTTTGGGGGGGGGGCTGCCTCTCGTACCTGTCGCACTACCGTGCTGCCTCCTCATATCGCCGCCACTCAGCTTTCGCTGCCTCCAGCTCTGCTTTGGGGCAGTGATATTCCCCAGCCTGTGCCCAGGGTCCCTCTCCGTTCAGTATCTCCTCCCATGTCCAGCTGCTGCTGTCGTCGCTGTCTTTTACCACGCCGCTTGGTCCTTGGGTGATTCTGTCACGGTCGTCCTCCTCTTCATCTGAAGAGGAGAGGCGAGAAGGATCGGAGGACCAAAATGCGGCGTGATATGTGTTCATCATGAATTTTAATAAAGAAAACACTGAACACTATACAAAAACAGTAAACAAAATAACAACCATGATGCTAATGCGAGCTGCGCTGAAACAAGCCATCAACATAGACAATCACCCACAAACAAATAGTGCAACCCAGGCTACCTAAGTATGATTCTCAATCAGAGACAACTAATGACACCTGCCTATGATTGAGAACCATACTAGGCCGAAACATAGAAAATCAGACATAGACTGCCCACCCAACTCACGCCCTGACCATACTAAATAAATACAAAACAAAGGAAATAAAGGTCAGAACGTGACACTGATGGACAAAACCTTAGTCAAATAGCAACAGAGCGAGAGCATCATGGGACCTGAGCCTGGAGAAAAAAAACACTTCCATACAGACACACTATTAAAAATAGGCAAGTTAAGTCTTCCTCCACTTTCAAAACGAATGGAACTTACTTGAAAATTCTATATTTTATATCACCCTTCTGGCTCATTTGTTAGTATCGAAAATATTGTAGGTAGTTATAACCATAGAAATATCATCTATATTTCCAATATATTCAACATAGAAGACGTTTGAAATCATCTCTAAAAACAAGGTAACACAAAAACTGTGAAGTAACATATAGACACATACAACAGCTAGTTTTGTGCTGAAACTTTATCCGGAAATTGAATAACTTGGTTACCTACCTAGTGCCTAGTGGTTAATGCACTAATGGGCTGTAGAAAGTGACGCAGAGCACTGAACAATCATGGAGCAGCTAGCCCAAATCGTATTAAGGTAAATGGACGTGCCCAGGCACTTAAGCACGCACTGATGATTGTCGATTTATGATGATATGAATAATAAACAAACCTGCAAATGCATTATGAAAACAGTGTTAAAACGTTTCGAGGGCACCCGAGAGCCATTTAGCATGTTATTTATTTATTTTCAAATGCCATATCCAACGTGTTTCAAGAGGCCCCATTTCAGTAATGGGTTTAAAAGTAAAATGTAGGAAGTAGAAAGTAACTGACAATACCTAGCCTATAATTGATTGATCCTGTCGTACGGGTGAACTTGACCTGCACTTTTAGGGTTTCAAGTGTGTGTTTTTCAGAGCACTTTATGAATACTGGAGTTTAAATTGGAAATCATATTCAATTAAATCAGATCCAGCGCAGAGGGGTTTTCCAACTGGTATGACATGAGGTAGTCCCAGTCAATTAGAGAGCATTATCACAACAGGTAAACAAATAAACAAATAATTGGAGGAGATAAACAATTCTGTGGGTAGAATTCTGTTTGTGACAAAAATAGTGACAATTAGTACTTGGACTTTAGTCAAAAACCTAAAACACAAATAATAATCTATGAAAAGAAAAACACAACCGTTAAGGCTATTCCATGCAAGAAATTGCCAAGACAGTGAAGATCTGGTACAACGCTGTGTACTATTCCCCTCTCAGAACAGCGCAAACTGGCCCTAACCAGAATAGAAAGAGGAGTGGGAGGTCCTGGTGCACAACTGAGCAAGAGGACAAGTACATTAGAGTGTCTAGTTTGAGAAACAGACGCCTCACAAGTCCTCAACTGGCAGCTTCATTAAATAGTATCCGCAAAACACCCGTCTCAAAGTCAACAGTGAAGAGGCGACTCCGGGACGCTGGCCTTCGAGGCAAAGTTCCTCTGTCCAGTGACTGTGTTCTTTTGCCCACAAATTATGATGCTCCAGATACTCAACTAGTCTAAAAAAGGGCCAGTTTTATTGCTTATTTAATCAGGACAACCGTTTTCAGCTGTGCTAACATAATTGCAAAAGGGTTTTCTAATGATCAATTAGCCTTTTAAAATCATAAACTTGTATTAGCTAACACAACGTGACGTTGGAACACATGAGTGATGGTTGCTGATAACGGGCCTCTGTACGCCTATGTCAATATCCCATTTAAAAAATCTGACATTTCCAGCTACAATAGTCATTTATCTACACTGCATTTCTGATCAATTTGAAGTAATTTTAATGGACAAAAAATGTGCATTTCTTTCAAAAACAAGGACATTTCTAAATGACCCCAAACTTTTGAACCGTCTGCAAACCCGTCAGGGTTTGCAGTCCATGACGATGCCCATTCGGGCAGAGCCAGGGGATTTGGCTGTACAGGTCACAAGCAACCAGCTCTGTAGTGTGGTAATATTTATCATGTGACGTGCATTCAAAAAGTATTCATACCTCTTGACTTACTCCACAATTTGTTGTGTTTTTTCTTTCTCAACCATCTACACACAATACCCCATAACGACAAACTGAAAACATGTCTTTAGACATTTTTGCAAATTTTTTGACAATGAAATGCAGAAATATCTCATTTACATAAGTATTCACACCCCTAAGTCTATACTTTGCAAACTCAGCAGAAAAGAGTAACCTTTTCAGGACCCGGTCTTTCAGGGGACAATTTGTAAAAATCAAAATAACTTCACAGATCTTCATTGAAAAGGGGTTAAACACTGTTTCCCATGCTTGTTCAATGAACCATGAACAATTAATGAACATTCACCTGTGGAATGGTCGTTAAGATACTTACAGCTTACAGACGGGGGGGGGGGCATGAGTATTAATTGTTTATGGTTCATTGAACAAGCATGGGAAACAGTGTTTAAAAACTTTACAATGAAGATCTGTGAAGTTATTTGGATTTTTTGAATTATCTTTGAAAGACAGGGTCCTGAAAAAGGGACGTTTCTTTTTTTGCTGGGTTTATATACACACCATCATGACAATGGGAAAACACATTTTTAGACATTTTGGCAAATGTTTTAAAACTGAAATCCATAAAATTCACACCTCTGGGTCAATACTTTGTAAAAGCACTTTTTTAGCGATTACAGCTGAGAGTCTTTCTGGGGAGAGTCTCTTAGAGCTTTCCAGACCTGGATTGTGCAACATTTGCCTGATATTATTTTCAAAATTCTTCAAGCTCTATCAAATTGGTTGTATGTTTTCCTCTAGAATTTTGCCTTTGCTTAGCTCCATTCTGTTTCTTTTTTATCCTGAATAACCCAGTGTTTAACGATTACAAGCATACCCATAATATGACGCAGCCACCACTATGCTTGAAATATGGAGAGTGGTACTCAGTAATGTGTTGTATTGGATTTGCCCCAAACTTAACACTTTGAATGACAAAAAGTGAATTGCTATGCCACATTCTTTGTAGTATTACTTTAGTGCCTTGTTGCAAACATTATGCATGTTTTGGAATAATACCATTCTATAAAGGCTTCCTTTTCACTCTGTCAATTAGGTTAGTTTTGTGGAGTAACTACAATGTTTTTGATCCATCCTCCATGTTCTCCCATCAAAGCCATTAAACTCTGTGACTGTTTTAAGGTCACCTTTGGCCTCATGGTGAAATCCCCGTGCGGACACCTGTATCTTTGTAGTGACTGGGTGTATTGGGTGTACTTGGAACCTTACAGATAATTGTATTTGTGAGGTATTTGTGAGGTACAGAGATGAGGTAGACATAAAAAATAAATAATGTTAAACACCTATTGCTCACAGAGTGAGTCCATGTTACCTTTAATTAATTTTATTTAACCAGGCAAGTCAGTTAAGAACAAATTCTTATTTTCAATCACAGCCTAGGAACAGTGGGTTAACTGCCTGTTCGGAGGCAGAACGACAGATTTGTACCTTGTCAGCTCAGGGGTTTGAACTTGCAACCTTCCGGTAACTAGTCCAACGCTCTAACCACTAGGCTACCTGCAAAAGGGTTGCATACTTACTGAATCAAAACTTTCATTTTTATTAATTTGTTTTAAAAAAGACCAAAACATAATTCTACTTGTACATTATGGGTAATGTGTGTAGGCCAGTATAAAAAAATCTCAATTCAATCCATTTTCATTTCAGGTTGTATCACAACAAAAAGTGTTATAAAGTCAAGGGGTATGAATACTTTCAGAAGGCACTAATATGTTATTAACAATTCTCGTAAAAAAATCGATATTTTTCTCACTGCTGTACACGCAAATACGACAATTTCTGCATCTCAACGGTAGAAACCGGCCATCTACATTTCCTGGTTGTAAGCAAACCGCAATATCTAGAATTCATAGCGATTTCAGGACATAGTTAGTATTGCCCGTGAAGGTGAAAATGCACTTTCAACCAGATGATTTTGAAACTGATGCCAGGTCACCGAACGTTGAAAAGTCATGCTATTTCATCGGTTTTCCCCTTCACTTCAAAGAGGAAGGCATCCATCAGCCAACATAAGTGCAGCAGAAAATAAACCGAGCTGAGGTAACGTACCTAACTAGCTAGTGAACTACATCTGTTTATGTAAACGAAAATAGAGCTCACTAGCTTTCATAATATGCCTGCTGACATTCCAGAGCAAATCAATGTAATTAGCCAGCTGCTGTCTTGCGATGTGATTTTTAAGTTTGCAAGCTAACGTTAGCTTTGTTAGGTTACATTAGCTGCAGCCTACCGGACCGTATCTAACCAATATCTAGCTAGCTAACTTAACTACCGCAGAGGCAAAGGTGGCTATGAGTTCTATTTCGAGTCCGATTCAATCAACATCTGCAGCAGCATCAAGCTCAGCACCAGGAACTAGTGCAAGTCATCTTTTTAAATCTCCCATGATTATATGATTAACAAATACATATACAGGAGCTAAGCATAAACATGGTCCTTGTTGTTGTATTTACAAGTAGGCTACAACTTCTACTGTAGTTTTCTCTGTATTATGGAGGATTAGTTGATTGTTCATGCATAAAGGAAGGTATTAGCAAGGAGGGGATGGTGTGGGTGACTGACTAATGTCTGTTAGATGTGGGTACTGTGTGTGAAGGTTAGTATGCATGATCTATTGACATGAGGTGGATGTAGTACCTTGTTTGAGTGTGTATTGATGGGGACAGAGTAGTCAAATATTGGCTAATCACTGACTAATTACTGTGTCCTACAGACTAATCCTGCTGCTGATGATGACAACCTCTCCACCAGCTTTAACAGTAGACCCATTGGATGAAATCTTTCAGCTGGGAACAAACTCAAGCTCAACATAATCTGACTCGGAAACAAGCCGGGACAGCCAAAGTTATTTATGAGAGCACAATACCCTCTTGAGAAAACAAAATCACCAATACAATAAAATGTCTACAAGCCAAGTGCTCCTCAAACTTTTCACACCCTTGTAGATATTTGGGGCGACAGGGTAGCCTAGTGGTTAGAGCGTTGGACTTGCAACCGGAAGGGGGTTTGAACCGGAAGGTTCTTAACCCACTGTTCCCAGGCCGTCATTGAAAATAAGATTGTGTTCTTAACTGACTTGCCTGGTTAAATAAAGGTAAAATTGAGGTAAAAGGAAAAATAAAAAAATTTAAAAAATTGGCATGGAGGCATATAGTACTGGTCTACTCAACAGCACAACTGTAGGTTCTCATACACAACATTACAGAACTATATTGTCAAGACCCCCTCAAACTTTTCACATTGTTGCTAACAGCCCATCTCAATGTCCCATTATTGACTCTGAGTGTAACAAAACACACACCTCAGTCTACTGTACCCTTTTTTGTTTGCAGATGAACATAATTTCTTGTGGGGCCGGGATGATACTAGTATCGCGATACTCGTCAGTGACATGGCAAGGAAACAAAACACAAAGCAGATTTAACTTTTTTAGGAAAACAGCCCTATTGTTGGAAACATTATGTTGTCACCCAGAGTCATATGTATTTATTTTCCAAGCTAAAGCACACAATATTTTACATACAGCAGGTTTTTAAAGGAACAAATAGTTTAGTTAAAACACGGCCTGCTTCGTGTTTTAATTTTTGCCATGGAAAAAAATATTGCAATACTGGTATCGTCACAGCAAAAGTTTCTTGTATGGTTACAGATCCTCGTGATCAGCCTTCATGTTTTACACATCCACATGATCAGTCTACGTTTATTTCCAGGAGACTTGCAGTACAAACAAATCTTCTGCAAGAGGTGGGTGGTTAAGAAGGTGTACGAGCCCAGAACCCACTACTTCAGGGAGAGACTTGTCCACCTGACTGTGGAGCAAAGAAAGGACCAGAGAGTTGTCTACAAGGAGCCAGACTCCCCAAACTCAACATCCCTGACAACATCGCCACAGCGCCAGAGCCTGCTAAACCCGCTGCCATAACCCAACACAAGACAAGGCTCACCAGCTGAAGAACATTCTGGAACATTAAACCAACACAACATCCCTATTCAGTTAGACTGATGTTGTAGTATAATATAGAATACCTAGTATGCTCACAAGGACATTGTGGTATAGATATTGCTAGCTCTTTTACATATGTTTCATACATATGTTTAAAAGTCAGACGCGAAGGATTTACTTCAGACAGGATTTACCCTCATCCACATAATTCACAAGAGAAAGAGTGGGTAATCTGCCTTACCATCGGTCCTATTAGCCAACGTTCAATCATTGGATAATAAAATAGACAAACTATGATCCCGTATATTCTACCAACAGGACATAAAAAAATGTAATATCTTATGTTTCACTGAGTCATGGCTGAATGACTACATGAATAACATACAGCTGGCGGGTTTTAAGCTGTATCGGCAGAATAGGACAGCCGCCTCTGGTAAGACAAGGGTGGCGATCTATGTATATTTGTAAACAACAGCTGGTGCACGAAATCTAATGAAGGAGATGGCTTGTGGTGAGATATTATGTAGCTAAAGGTAATCCGTCAGCCTATTAATTAGGAAAATATAAAAAATGGCCTATTACCTGGCTATTCAAAATACAAATGGACTTTAATTGTAGAATAACTCCGTTAGCCGCTCTGCACAATCAATGAACCAACAGCGTTGCCTAGACCAGTGGTTCCCAAACTGTGGTACATGCCCCCTAGGGGGGGTGCGACGGGTCAGCAAGGGGGGCACGGGGGTCCCCCACCTCCCAAATGGAAAAATATATATAATAATGGAACACAGTCCAGCTTTAAACTTTTTCTTGAAAGTCGTAATAGTCGAATGCACAAGGAGCAAATTAGAAATTGTTTAGCGTATCATCAGTTCCTCTTGTCATGTTAGTCATTGCATACCTTAGAGTGCTATTTCTAACTTTTCATAAATCAACTAGCCCATGTCAGCTAATGTTTTCTTATCTAGGTTTTTTAGCCCATAGATATTGTTGTAATTTTTTTGTCACTCATTTATGTCTATTTATTTTTTGTATTTTACCCCCCTCTTTGTCCACAATTTTGATCTTGTCTCATTGCTGCAATTCCCCAGCGGGCTCAGGAGGCGACGGTCGAGTGATGTGTCCCCCGAAACCACGCTTCTTAGCACCCGCCTGCGTCCCCTGAAACTAGGCTTTTAAGCACCCGCCTGCTTAATCAAGAAGCCAGCCGCACCAATGTTTCGGAGGAAGCGCCATTCAACTTACGTCCTAGTCAGCCTGCAGGCACCGGCCAGCCACAAGGAGTCACTAGAACGCGATGAGCCAAGTAAAGCACCTCCCAGCAGACTGTCGCCTAACCCTAATTGTGTATAATTGCAGGAAATAAAATTGCTAAATTCTCTCCACCAACAAGAGGGGTGTGAACAGTTTGTGTCATAAACAGTGCTCGTGCCCATAGAAAAAGACCTGGTGCATGCGTGCAGGGGTGGTGCGGGATGTTCTCCAAGTTTGTGAACCCCTGGCCTAGACCAGGGATGGGCAACTTTGATGGGGGTGGGAGCCACAAAAACGGAACTCATCATGAGGGGCCGCAGTGGCTCATGGGGCTGCATACCCCCATCCATACCTCCAATTTAATTAAATTTTTGTGAAATTTGTCCGTGGGCCTACAAAAGGGAGGACTTGGACCGCCACTTGCCCATCCCTTACCTATCTATAAGTTCTCTCCCAAACTCATGGATAGAACCTTTGGAGAGTAGCATAAGGTAACTAGCCCATCCAGTGTGTGTAATAATACAGTCCACACTCAAAGGTGATTCATAAAATTCATTTAATTTAGGAGTATAGGCCAAACCAATAATGTACCAAATACATTTAAATCATTTTAAAAAATCTGCATTGAGTATAATGCGGTAGGCTATGTATTTTATAATGGCACAATTATTATTTTAATTCTGTATTTTTTTCTGTCTCGGGCTATAAATCCCTATGCATATGTTTTTTTTTAATTAATCATCACCTTAGAATGCACTTTCGTTATTTTAGGCTTTGAAACAACATCCACAATGAACATGTTTTCCAACCTGTTATTGAACTTCTTTCTTCAAATTGATCAATAAGAGTGAGTTGAGCTTTAAAAGCACGATACTGTTTTGATGACAAGTGTTTGATGTGATTTTCAATTGTATTTGATTTGACGTCAGAGTGGTTAGAGGGACAAAATACGTGACAAATGTGCTTATCCTCCCACAGACTTTAGACGTATGCACTGTTTCTAGTGGTTGAAGTAATGCATTGTAAGAAAGCAAAAGCCTAGTAGTAGCCCTGTGCAAATGGGGAATATATGATTACTCCCTTATTCATAACAAAAAAACTGGTATAAATATAAGATGCAATCATTTGCGTTAGTGAGAACATACCTTCATAAACTGACTATCCTACCGATCCCTGACTTCGGCGATGTCATTTACAAAATAGCCTCCAACACTCTACTCAGCGAATTGGATGCTGTCTATCACAATGCCATCCGTTTTGTCATCAAAGCCCCATATACTACCCACCACTGCAACCTGTATGCTCTCGTTGGCTGGTCCTCGCTACATATTTGGTGCCAAACCCACTGGCTCCAAGTCATCTATGAGTCTTTGCTAGGTAAAGCTCCGGCTTATCTCAGCTCACTGGTCACCATAGCAACACCCACCTGTAACACGAGCTCCAGCAGGTGTATTTCACTGGTCATCCCCAAAGCCACCTACTTTGGCCACCTTTCCTTTACAGTTCTCTGCTGCCAATGACTGGAACGAATTGCAAAAATCACTGAAGTTGGAGACTTATATCTCCCTTACTAACTTTAAAGCATCAGCTGTCAGAGCAGTTTACCGATCGCTGCAGCTGTACACAGCACATCTGTAAATAGCCCATCCAAGCAAATACCTACCTCATCCCGTTTTTGTTTTTCTGCTCTTATGCACACCAGTATTTCTACTTGCACATCCTCATCTGCACATCTATCACTCCAGTGTTAATTGCTAATTTGTAATTTCTTTGCTAGGCCTATTTATTGGCTTACCTCCTTACTTAATTTGCACACACTGTATACAGATTTTTCTATTGTGTTATTGACTGTACGTATGTTTATCCCATGTTTAACTCTGGGGTTTTTTGTCACACTGCTTTGCTTTATCTTGGTCAGGTCGCAGTTGTAAATGAGAACTTGTTCTCAACTGGCCTACCTGGTGCAAAAAAATAAAAATAATAATTGAGATGATTAAAAAATAGGCATCTATTTCCTGTTATTTATTTAATTTCTATGATTATTGCAGAATACATTCCTCACCTTTTCTGACTGTGAGGGTTTCATACTCGGGAAATAGCCTATAGGCCGACAAGTTGGGATAGGCTACCATTTGTCGCATCTCTCATTAGCCTAAAGTATTTTGCTCTATGTGATATGACCCATAGCGCAGTTTAATGGTAGAAGAGATGGTTCACCTTTTCCATTGATGTTTGTATACTATGACTGAATACTGTAATGTCAAATTTCTCAAGTAGACAATATAATGAAACTTGATCTCATGAGGACAGCCATAGGAAAGGAAGACCCAGAGTTACCTCTGCTGCAAAGGATAAGGTCCTTAGAGTTACCAGCCTCAGAAATCGACAATTAACTGCACCTCAGATTGCGGCCCAATTAAATGCTTCACAGAATTCAAGTAACAGACACATCTCAACATCAACTGTTCAGTTTGGGTGTCTGGGTGAATCAGGCATTCATGGTTGAATTGCTGCAAAGAAACCAATACTAAAGAACACCAATAAGAAGAAGAGACATGCTAAGGCCAAGAAACACGAGTAATGGACATTCGATTTGTGGAAATCTGTCCTTTGGTCTGATGAGTCCAAATTTGAGATTTTTGGTTCCAACAGCCTTGTGTTGGTGAGACGCAGAGTAGGTGAACTGATCATCTCATGCATGTGTTGTTCCCACCGTGAAGCACGGAGGAGGTGGTGTGATAGTGCTTTGCTGGTGGTACGGTCTGATTTATTTAGAATTCAAGGCACACTTGACCAGAATGGCTACCACAGCATTCTGCAGTAATACGCCATCCCACCTGATTTGTACTTAGTGGGACTATCATTTGTTTTTCAACAGCACAATGACCCAAAACACACTTCCAGGCTGTGTAAGGTCTATTTCACCAAGAAGGGGAATGATGGAGTGCTGCATCAGATGACCTGGCCTTCACAATCACCCGACCTCAAACCAATTGAGATGGTTTGGGATGAGTTGGACTGCAGAGTGAAGGAAAAGGAGCCAACAAGTGCTCAGCATATATGAACTTCAAGATAGTTGGAAAAGCATTCCAGGTGACTATCTAATCTAGCTGATTGAGAGAATGCCAAAAGTGTGCAAAGCTGTCATCAAGGCAAAGGGTGGCTACTTTGAAGAATCTAAAATAGAGTGGGGCAAAAAAGTATTTAGTCAGCCACCAATTGTGCAAGTTCTCCCACTTAAAAATATGAGAGAGGCCTGTAATGTTCATCATAGATACACTTCAACTATGACAGACAAAATGAGAAAAAAAATCCAGAAAATCACATTGTAGTATTTTTTATGAATTTATTTGCAGATGATGGTGGTAAACTTTTTTGTTGCTACATGATTCCATGTGTGTTATTTCATAGTTTTGATGTCTTCACTATTATTCTACAGTGTAGAAAATAGTAAAATAAAGAAAAACCCTTGAATGAGTGTGTCTTAACTTTTGACTGGTACCGTAGATCATAACCATTGCATAATACATTCCTCTGCTTTTATGGCCATGATGAGTTCCATTAGCATCTCTCATTTAATTGGGCTAATTAGACAGGCTATTATAATTTAAAGGTTTTCTAAAGTAGGCTCGTGTGGCCTACCACTTCGCGGCTGAGCCGTTGTTGCTATTAGAAGTTTCCGCTTCACAATACCATCACTTACAGTTGACCGGGGCAGTTCTAGCAGGCCAGAAATTTGCCAAACAGACTTGTTGGAAAGGTGGCATCCTATGACGCTGCCACATTGAAAGTCACTGAGCTCTTCAGTAAGGCCATTCTACTGTTTGTCTATGGAGGTTGCATACCTGTGTTCTCAATTGTATATGGCTGTGGCTGAAATAGCCAAATCCACTAATTTGAAGGGGTGTCCACATACCTTTGTGTATATAGTGTATATATGGCGTGTGCCAAGTTTATACATCTCAATATTTTTGTGTGTGCACAGCCTTTTCAGAAATGGGGCACACAGATATTTAGTGTAAAATGTATGCAAGGGTAATAAATTATGCCCCTGGCCATTAGCGGATGGTCATTAGTGAGTTGGGTACTACCAGTGCATGTCCAGAGTCCATTAGAGGAGATCACCATGACTCAGCGGTCATGTGGGATTTTACTGCGGTCATGGGTCATGACTGCCAGTGTCTCCGTAAAATGTCACCGCAACGGCCCTAGGTGTTCCTAATGTTTTGTACACTCAGTGTAATGGGGTTTTATATAATATTTCTTATTGACAAGTGACTAAATGATTCCGGCTGCACCAGAAACCAAAAAAGTGTTGACTCCAACTTCTGGATCAATTTATTGTTATATTCATGAAATGTATTTGGATAAACTAGCTACATTCTTACCTCTAATACAAATAATGCAGGGAGTTGGTGTATCATTTAAACATGAACTTGTTTGCAAGTAAACATGTTTCAATAAAACAGATTAGTCTGTCAATATAGAAAATAATTAGACATGGCTTGTATTCAAGACAAAGTTTATTTGCTCTGTCGACCAAGGTGAGTTTGCATAGCGGTAGGCAGGAAAGACCCTGTCTTTCAAGGATAATTCGTAAAAATCCAAATAACTTCACAGATCTTCATTGTAAAGGGTTTAACTTCTTGAATGTAGGGGTCGAGATTTTCGTTTTTGGCTAAAAAAACGTACCCATTTTAAACTGCCTATTTATCAGGCCTAGAAACTAGAATATGCAATATGCAAAAAACTCTAAAGTTTCCAAAACTGTCAAAATATTGTCTGTGAGTATAAAACCTGAGGAAAATCAAACCAGGAAGTGCTGTTTTTCCTGAAAGCTCTCTGTTCCGTTGGATGCCTTGCCTCCATTTAAAGGGATATCAACCAGATTCCTTTTCCCATGGCTTCCTCAAGGTGTCAACAGTTTCTAGACATAGTTTCAGGCTTTTATTTAGAAAAATTAGCGAGAAAGATAACATCGCGTCAGTGGATAGCTGGGTGTTCGCTTGCGCAACAGAGTAGGGCAGCAATTTTCCTATTGAAAAAGCGACAGTCCCGGTTGATATATTATCAATTATATATTTTTAAACAACCTGATGATTGATTATAAAAAACGTGGACATTACGGGTACTATTTGGAATTTTCGTCTGCGATGTCGTGACCGCTCGAGCCTGTGGATTTCTGAACATAATGCGCCAAACAAATTGAGGTATTTTGGATATAGAAATTATCTTTATGGAACAAAAGGAACATTTATTGTGTAACTGGGAGTCTCGTGAGTGCAAACATCTGAAGATCATCAAAGGTAAGCGATTTAATCTATTGCTTTTGTGACCAATCTACTTGGCTGCTAGTGTTAGTAATATTTTTTCTACTGAGAGAGATGTTCTTACATAAACGCTTGTGATGCTTTTGCCGAAAAGCTGTATTGAAATCTGACACATGCCAGGTGGATTGACAACAAGCTAAACTGTGTTTTGCTATATTGCACTTGTGTTTTCATGAAAATTAAATATTTTAAGTAATATTAATTTGTATTTGGCGCGCTGCAATTCAGCGGGTGTTGAAAATGATCCCGCTAAAGGGATGGGTGGGTCAAGAAGTTAAACACTGTTTCCCATGCTTGAACCATAAATAATTAATGAATATGCATCTGTGGAACAGTCATTAAGACACTAACAGCTTACAGACGGTAGGAAATTAAGGTCACAGTTATGAAAACGTAGGACACTAAAGAGGCCTTTCTACTGACTCTGAAAAACACAAAAAGGAAGATGCCCATGGTCCCTGCTCATCTGTGTGAATGTGCCTTATGCAAGGAGTCATGAGGACTGCAGATGTGGCCAGGGCAATAAATGATAATGTCCCTATTGTGAGATGCCTAAGACAGCATTACAGGGAGACCAGACAGAAAACTGATTGTCCTCGCAGTGGAAGACCACGTGTAACAACACCTGCACAGGATCGGTACATCCGAACATCACACCTGCGGGACATGCACAGGATGGCAGCAACAGCTGCCTGAGATACACCAGGAAAGCACAATCCCTCCATCAGTGCTCAGACTGTCAATAGGCTGAGAGAGGCTGGACTTAGGGCTTTAAGGCCTGTTGTAAGGCAGGTCCTCACCAGACATCACCGGCAACAACGTTGCATATGGGCACAAACCGACCTTCGCTGGACCAGACAGGACTGGCAAAAAGTGCTCTTCACTCACGAGTCGCGGTTTTGTCTCACCAGGGGTGAGGGTCGGATTTGCGTTTATCTTCGAAGGAATGAGCATTACACCGAGGCCTGTACTCTGGAGCGGGATCGATTTGGAGGTGGAGGGTCCTTCATGGTTTGGGGCGGTGTATCACTGCATCATCGGACTGAGCTTGTTGTCATTGCAGGCAATCTCAAAGCTGTGCTTTACAGGGAAGACATCCTCCTCCTCATGTGGTACCCTTCCTGCAGGGTCATCCTGACATGACCCTCCAGGATGACAATGCCACCAGCCATACTGCTCGTTCTGTGCGTGATTTCCTGCAGGATAGGAATGTCAGTGTTCTGCCAGGGCCAGCGAAGAGCCCGGATCTCTATCCCATTGAGCACGTCAGGGACCTGTTGGTTGGGAGTGTGTGTGTGTGTTGGGTATCTGTGGGTACCACTGAAAAATGCTCAAAGGTACTCACATTCGTTCACACGCAAACACTGTAATAAAGTCAACAACCTTGACAATTTCTGTTAACTGCTCTATTACCATATCTAGTACCCTACAAAACAGGATTTGGCTTTAGTGATGTACTATTACATGGCATATGGGTAATATAAATGACTAAAGAGTTACATGGTAGGAAGGCCAATACAACAAACCACTACAACCCGTGTGGACTGTCTATTTTACATGTCCGTCGCATGAATGGAAAAAGACAGTCGTCTAAGCAGATTAATACATAGGATTTTTAGTTTTTGGATCTTTGTCAATCAAGATCATTGGGACAGTAGGCTAGCCTAGCAGCCGGGGTCACACATATGATCCCACATAGCACTTAGCACAACAGCATAAGGGATTTGGAAGTACAACGTGAAAGTTATCCGCAAAGCACTCATCAGCTAGGATTAGCCCGAGTTGTTTAGGAATATTCCATAAGGTAGCATTATAATCGGACTTGCCGTTTCGTGTAATACCCAGATTTTCTAGAATTTGTGGAAATGTTATTAATGTACACCGCAAGTCACACCCAGCAGTATGTTTTCTCAGACTGTTATGAAAAGAGTGGAAAAAATTGCCAGCATGCACTTAATCATAATGTATTTCTCCCTTTATTGCTTTTTCTTACTGTATCGGGTGCAGCGAGGTAGGCAGGGTGCCAGTATGTAGCCCTGAGTTGGTGGAAAACCTCATATAAATTAATGAAATGAGGAAGAGAAAATACTGTAATGAATAGGGTCTTGCTAAAATATTTGAAGCTCTAGCACTGCAGTAGGTCCTTAGAGTTGAACAAAACCATTTCTCAGAAAACAGTACTTTCCAGCCAGTCCCCCATGCAAAATAGACTGTCACAAGATAGGTTTTCTTGACTAGATACTCTTGACGTATCCTTATGCCACCCTTCCCACATAGCCCGTTCCAAATTCACCCGACGAGCACAGAGCTAATAGTTTATGTCCCACTCGGGGGAAACGGTCTCAACCTAGTAAAAGCATTAGGTCAGGTCGCAATTGTAAATGAGAACTTGTTCTCAACTTGCCTACCTGGTTAAATAAAGGTAAAATAAATAAATAAAAATTACACTGTTGTGCTGGCGGACATTTGGCATTTTCATTTATCGCCCGGTTGGTTAATTAAACCCCGTTTTAATTTCACAACAGAACTGTAAATAAGGCCAATCATATTTCCTCTATCTGCGAGAACGAGGCCAGAGAGGCCTAGCTACCTCACTCCAAGCCACCTCCAGCGTTACGTGTCAGAGAGAGAGGGAAAGAGAAGGAGAGAGCGAGAGAGAGCGAAACTAACACAGAGAGACCTTGCTACAGTACCCTCCTTCTCCCCAGCCACTGTCAACAGCCAACGTGTCAGAAATCTATTTGAATGGCTAAGCAAACAGAAGATTGAGATCTAAAGGGTGGGGAGAGAACAAGGTTGACAAACTATAAGCAAAAACATTAGTTTAGCAATTAGCTTCGCCGCATCCATCCTGGTACTGTTGATGTTCAATATGGAGGCCAAGTCATGGGCATTGGCAAATGACAAAAATACGAGGTAGTTGTTTATCATTGCATTTCATGCGCATGATGCACCGTTTTGAAATAATCATAATTGTAAAAAAAAATCCAGAAGGAGGAGTGTGAGCCATTGACGCTGTGGTGAATTAAACTCATTTTTGTTCTCTGGCTGACAGGCATGGCCCATGTAGAATAGATGTCAGATGTTGGTATTGTGCTGAGGTTGGTTCTCCACCGAGCGTGGGAGCCATGCTAATTGACAAATCATTGGAGTGCAAATAATTGTTTTCTTCTCCGATATGAGTAGCTAGTTAATTTTCTCATTGCAAGTCTCCTTGGCAGTGTTATTGACTTTATGACGTATTCTGGCGTACTTGTGAATCATCAACAGCATAATGTGATATTCTCCATTCTGGGTAAATCAATAGATTAAATTCTCATTAACAGAAATGTGAGCTTCTGGCTGCGAATCCCTCTTGCGTCATCAATGTGAATTATAATTTTATTAGGATCCCCAGTAGCTGACACAATGACGACAGCTAATATGCCTGGGTGGAGAAACATCATTGAGCATTAATATTCACTACTTGCATAGTTCATGAAAGACCACTTTTTCAAACCATGGTAAAATAACCCAAGGTTTGAGTAATTTAACGTCCTGCATCTAGATGCTAAATTCCTGCATCCGGACGCTAAACCTCCTCCTCAATCCAGTATGTAATCCATTCTAATTGACTCAGTCATAATGATAGCCATACGACGTAGCTAAACTATGTTGTCTATGCTAGCTGGTCAAGCTGGGCTGGTGTTCTTGGTGGATCATGAGGCCAGTAATTTTGTTGGTGTAATCCCTACCGGGGCAGCCATATGCCACAGAATACAATGCCACAGTCTGCCAAATCGTGACTCAGATCACCCATGCAGCAGAAACTACTCCTCATGCTCCAGTTGCCTTCCGTCCTCTCTCATTCTCTCTGTTTCCCTCACTGTTTTTTTTCCCCGGCCGACAACAAACACGAAACACGACTACTGGACCATCACAGGCTGGGCTCAAATGACTTCTGAAATTGCTTTGTTTCCCCTCCCTTGAACACATATGTCACTGTTGTTGTTAAGTTTGAAATGGCTGCCCACCGAAATCAAGCATGACTCGCCATTAGCAATTGAGCTGACTGTGCACAGTTAGTTTTTTGTGTGTGTTATTTTTCATTCTTTGTTTTCCTTTGGGAGGGGAGGAAAAGGAATAGGGTTGACATACTGAGACCTGATAGTACTTTGTTGTGGGCTGATGCTTTGGCCATGGTTAAGAACTTGGATGTTAGGCATAAGCACAGGCTGTTGTCCTTTTTGGTCATGTGCTGGTAGAAGAGGGGCTTACTAGAAAAGACACAAAGCAAATATTCCAAACATACAACTTGTCACCCGAAAACTGCTATACTGTAGCTACGCCAAGGTGGTGAAACCTTATTTATTCTCACAACAATTTTGGAGCACCATGGAAAAACATTCTAAATTCAGCATCCATAGGAGGAGAACCTTAGTATGTTTCTAATTGACTATAAAACTGTCGATTGATACTTAACGAGTTATTATAATGACCCTACCCCGCATTTACATAGTGGTAATAGCAAGAAAGATATTACCACCACTATATACTTTCCTATCTGTCAGCGTCTTCCTTCCTTCCCTCCATGTCATTTAGAAGGGAAAAAAAGTAATGGTGTCTCTTTTTCCAAAAGTGGCTGAGGTCAACTTCGGATTAAGCGACTTGATGTATCCCTCCTGCCACGGCACATTACAGCTTGCATCTTTCTCCGGGACACTCACCAGGAGCAAGCAATACTTTCAATTATACTCTCAACTTGTCTTTTTAATTGAACATACATCAAGATGTATTACAGGACACCTTACATTTCAAAAAGTGTAGGTGTCCAGTAGCATTATGTTTGGCATGAATACCCCCTGACAAATTGAACAGTCTCACTGTTTTGATTGATCCCTTGTGTGAAAAGAGGTATGAAAGTGCAGAAACGTGATCGTCACTTAATTCAATCTATCATATCTAGGTATCATCTAGATATCCATCCATGAGCATCACGATTAGGTTTGGTCTATATCTAGTATCCACCGGGGAGCACTTTAAACCGCCATAAGAATAACTGTATCAAATTATGGCGTTGTGGGGAAAATCAAATAGGGACAAATATGTTATGAAAGATGAGTGACATCTAGTTGGATCTTGCCACGGACCATGTTACCACTACGTTTTTACCACAAAGCTCTCAGGGCGCTTTTTGTAGCCGATAATCTCAGCCTAATTCTTTTAGATCCCAGGCTTAATGGGGCTTTTTAAGAGTATTACCATTTCAACTTTCTCCATTTGTTTCTAATATACTTTAAAGAGCTCATACTTTTCATCCAAAAACACAAATTGGTTTATTCGTAGACGCCCACTCTTTGCAAAGCATGGGGTTTTGTACCTCTCGTCTTTCCCATGTAGCTAGGGTGTTATATTTTCAAGAACACATTACTGTGATTAAATATTAATTGCCCCTCGCATGCCAATGGGAAACAACTAACTATACCAATATAGTATATTGAATCTCCAGCATATATCCAGGCAAATATGCAACTTGTCAAGCAGCCTTTACTGTAATGTACATTCACAACATAATGTTTTATCATGTGTCTTTGCTTTACATTGTAAAACCATTAGTAATTTCAAAGGGTTGTGTAGGTCTTGAAAGAGGAAAAGGGAGAGAGAGAATAACCCCATTCCCCAACAATACAAGCAAGAACCCTGAACTAAAACTAAACCCAAGGAATTGAAGGATTGGATGCATCTCACTATATATAGACAGCGTTGAGTGTGTGTGAGAGAGAGAGATAGAGAGAGAGAGAGAGACTGTCACTCTTTGAGCGAGTCAATGACCAAGAAAGAGTAGAAAAAATAAAGTGACTGGAGGAGAGAGAAAGAAAGAAAGAAAAGAAAGAAAAGGGCAATGGTGTGGAAGCACTGGAGCCACTCTGCCTCCCCCATTATGCCATGAATGGGAGTTTGGGGCAGGAGGGGACTGGCGGGGCTCCGGTTTCAGTGGAACCACAGAGTGTGCTGCAACACTGCCAAGCGTGCTCCGCTGCCCAACTGAGCGCGCCCAGCAGTTTCACCACACTGACAGCACCAGGAAATTAACACAAGTGGAGAGTGGAGGAGCCTGGGTAATTCCTGGATGGCAGGGGAGAGAAGGAGAGAAGGAGAAAAGGAGGGCATGCGGCGGCAGTGGTGGCTCCCACTCCCAGGGGGGTTAAAATGGCTTAATCTTCTTATCCTGTGGTAGAGAGGACTATTCAGACATTTGACAGACTCACTCTGTCCTAAAATGGCGTGCAAAGGCAGGGGTGAAATAGAGGAAATCTCATACAAATAGATTAATATGTAGCATGGCAGCAAGCTGAGGTGGTTGGTACAGCTAAACCTCCAAATGTGTGACTTAAAGGGTGTATTTGGAAATTATTCGTAACAAACAGTCTAGTGTGGGGCTACCCGAGTACATATTGTCAGATTTGGTCGGATTAGAGTTACTACTAATGTTATTGAAAATGTAAAGATCAAAGTTTACTCATTAGACATGGATACGATAAGAACATACAGCAAATAAAACAATCAGCATTATGCAAATTATACATTAAAACAAATCATAAACAACCAAACAAACAGTCATGCAGAATCTACACTTACATGTTATTAAAACGTTTAAGTCAGGGTTAGTTCCCAGCTACAGAATTATCTATCTCACTTTCCCCGCACCATAGTTGTGGTACACACTCCAGCTCACACACTCAGCTTCTGCGACTCTCTAATGAGCCATGATCACTGTGTTCAACTGGTAATTAAAATCAGATATTAAGCCTACCCATAATCCCCTTGGCTTGCGCTGCAAAACACGGGGGGTGGGGGCGGGGGCGCTGCCTGTCACCTAGCATTATACTCCAACGCAGTCAGTCAATGAGAGTGCTTAGCCGTGCCTGCCTCGCGTCACCTTCAAAGAGCAGCCAACCAATCGATCAATGGCTAATCTGTAGATCTAGGCTCGGCAAAGGGGGCGATCATAAATTAAAGACTATGTTTGCTCAACTGTTGATTTCTAAACCACACCAACTGTGAGGGGATCATGGTTGAATGGAAGATGTACATATTTGCAGGATCAAACGAAACTGAATTCTAGGAAACATAATCTCACAATATCAGAGACAGACACACTCTACATGCCATCCCCATTCAACGAGGTCTATAATTTGAGTGAAATTAAATGAAAAGGGTGAATCTGTCAAATAGTACATTATCACTTCCAATGTCACAATCTATCAATGATCATTGCTTTACAGAACATCTGCTAAACCATTACCCAGCATACACTAAATATGATCCATCCGATATTGATGAGTCATCAGTCTGTGCCAGTCCACAAGGCTGGGTTGAGTGACATCTACTCTTGACCTGGCTAACATATACAGGGTGTACCGAGAGGTCAGGGAAAGATGGAACGAGAGAGAGAGAGGTGTGGAATGAGAGGACTGGATGAGGGAGATGCTTGCACAGTGAGGCAATTAGGAACATTGTGGTCAATTTGCTGAAAATGATGCAACTGTATTTTATAGACTAAGTTGTATGAGTGTGCACACGTGCATGCATGTATATGTGTACACTAACAGTCTCAAGCTGTTTTATGATAAGACAAATCTCTGGAAAAACATCTAATCTAACATCTGTATCCTGCACTCTAACAGCTTTAGTCCAAAACAAAGTCATGTCTTGGCAGTTGGCGGGCTGGAGGTAGCTCTGACCCTTCCTGCTCCTTCATTAACCACGCTACACACAGAAGCATATGTTAGAATACACAACGCTCGTAATAAGACCCTGGATAGAGGGAAGAGCAGCCCTCAGTTTGTGTCCCGGACCGGGGTGGGTAGACATCGTTCTGACTACTGACCACACACATTAGAGATGGAATAAAATGTGAATGAATGCATTGAAATGAACTGCTATTGACAATAAGCGTAGCTTTCAGGTTGAGACTGCATTGACACAATTATCTGAGCAATGTTCCAGCCCTGTCTCTTTGTTTTTAGTGCCCTTGTCATCCTTGAAGCACTGGAGCTGAGAAAACGAGAGACAGGAAAAGGGAGAGATGAGAGAGAGACCAGACAGAAAAAGGGAGGGAGGGATAGAGTGAGAGGGGGAGAAAGGTTGCCATGTGCACAGTGAGCAGAGGCCCTTCTCAGCTGGGAGGCACTGGCAGGGATAGAGCCACCTATCTTATGGTGACAAGCAGCAAATGGGGGCCCATTACAGTACAGAATGTTAATGCAAAAGTTTGGGCCCCAGGGAGTGTCTTCGTTCCCCAAAAAGAACAGAGTACCTCTTCCAGGGTGCATGCATGACAGCGTCTATTCACCCCCATGAGTGCAGCAGATAATAACCGTATAAATCACAAGATACTTATTTTTTCCCCTCTCTTATGCTCTCCTCTCTTAAACTCTCTCCCCTCTCTTCTCCTTTTCTCTGTCTGTATACCTCCAAAAAGCTCCTTCCCTTTAATTTTCCCACCTATTGTCTACTCTCCTTTCTATCTCTCCATTTTCAATATCTCCCTCCCTTTCCTCTTATGCACTTCTTTCTTCACTGCTCTCTTTTTGTACTTTCTCCCTTTCAGTGACTCTGTCCTTTGTTCTCTCTTCCCCTCAATCTCTCCTTCACATTTTCTTCAGTCTTTGGGTGTTGGGTTGGGGGTGTTTGAGAGAAGCATACTAGAGGTCACTGATAAAAGCCATTCATGTTGATTTCATCACCCCGTCAAGAATTGCATCCTGTAATTGCCTCTCCAACACAGATTGGAGAGGAGTGTTTTTTTTAACGCACAACAGAAAAACACAAAAGCCCATAGATGTATGCTCACTTGGGTAACTAAATGAAACAAGCTCCAGTAATCTTTTACCAAAGGGTCTCTTGTATGTGATTTACCATCTGTGTGCACTGTAAATAAATGAGTATGTAGACAATGCTTGCACTAATGTACATGGCTATGGCTCAAATGCCCTTCTAAACATGAGAGAAACAGTTAAAGATGAGCATAAGGTGCTTACTTAAAGTTTTATTTCGATGAGTTACCATTGAATTGAAGCAATTCACCTCGTTAAAGAAACAGCTATAGCACAAAACTTGTAGTTTATTTTTTGTTAGCTAGCGACACGGATTCGTCCCTCTTTGTCCTGTTTTATTATTTTTATTATTATATTCATTTTTGGGCAGAACCCACCATCCAGAGCCTGGGGGATACAGACAGCACTGAGCCTCTCTCATGAATCTCTTATAATTTTCTATCTTTCAGACATTGAGATGCTTTTGCTGCTGGTGCTGCTGAGCTGAGAGATAGAGAGCGGGATGGAAAGAGGAGAGGGAGGTAAAAAAAATACCCTCGGCTACACATATATTGCAATGTAAACTTGCAAACTTGTCACGTCTCCGGAGTTAGCACAGAACACTAGCCGTCAGTTAACCCCCTCTAAGCAGGGCAGTGTAAACAGAATTGTCTTGTTGAGCCAACACTATCCCAGAGAATGAGTTATTTGAAAGTTCCCAGAACAATGACTCCATCACTCTCCTTAGTCAAATAGCCCTTACACAGCCTGGAGGTGTGTTTTGGGTCATTGTCCTGTTTAAAAACAAATAATAGTCCAACTAAGGTCAAACCAGATGGGATGGTGTATCACTGCAGAATGCTATGGTAGCCATGCTGGTTGAGTGTGCCTTGAATTCTGGATTTTAGTGATTTCATTACTGTTCTGGTTAGTGATTGTATAAACGTCATAGCTTTGTTTTCAACCAACGGTTATGGATGTCTGCCTAGTTGAGGGCCTCTCTTCGTCTTCCGCCTGTTACCTTCTGCACTGTTCCCCGCCTGCCCTGGTCTCTCTCAGTCTGGTACAGGTGGCCCCGCCTCTCTCTCTCTCTCTCTCTCTCTCTCTTTTACAATGTTGGAGATACTTTTAAAGCTCGTTGCTCGGTGAATGAGGAAAGATATGACTGTTTCTCCCTCGTGCCTTGAGAGAAACCATATGCTTACTCTGTAAATGCACGTGTGAAGTCTGCACATTTCTCCCAAACAACATGGGATGAATCAGACTCTTGCACTTTACATTTCAGGACTGTTCTCTTGGTACTTAACCATGTCTCTGGACTACACATCTCCTGAAATATGTGATGTTAAAGGATCTGGTGACTATGGATTGTCGTTCAAGTGCTGTCTGCAATCAAAATGTTGTAACCCCCAATCTAGACTTGCCATTATCTTGCTGCGTCTACTGTCTGGAAATGTGCAATCTAACACAGGTCCTGATATTTTCACCCCTGCAGAATTAAGTAGTCAGAGTGGGCTGAAGTTTCTGAATATGAATGTAAGAAGTCTTCTGCTGTAGCTTGAATTTGTGAATATTTGGATAGAAACTGCCAACCCTGGCGTATTTATGCTTTCTGAAACCTGGCTCAAAATATGTGTTATAGACAAAAATATTGGCATAATAAATGTTTACAAAGCTTTTCATGCCGATCGTAAATCTAAGGGTGGTGGTGTTGCTGTATACGTAAAAGACGTGTGACTTTCATTCCTCTATTCCATTTGATTAGTAATTGTATAAGTGTGCCCTTGGTCCACCATTGTCCTGTTGTTTATTGTTACAATGTCCTTTGGTTCGTGTGAGTACCCGTGCTGTGTGTTTTGGCTTTGATTTACATTTCTCATCCCGTGTGATAATCATTGTGCGCTTGTGTTATTTATTCGAGGTACTCCTCGCTCTTTTGTTTGGGGTTCAACCCTGTGTGTTGTATACGTGTTTGTTTGGTCATCGTCCCTGTGCCTTTACACAGCACGCTGTAATTTGGGAAATAAAAACCCCTATTACGCATTCCTGCGCTTGTCTCCCGATCCTTCATTCCCAACGTGACAGTTCTCAGCGGTTGTTCTTACTTCTGTTACAAAACCTAAGCAATTTGAATATCTGTCTTTGAACCTAAACCTCAGCTTTAAATATTGTTGCATCTTGTTGTTATAGACCTCCATCTGCTCCTGCTGGCTTTTTGGATTGTATTTTTCAAATCGTTATTACAGCATGCTTCTGAGTTTGTCAGAAAATGTATTTATATTTGCACCGGGCCGCTTCTGGGGAGATTCTAGTAAGATGCCAGGAAAGTTGACTGAATTCCCGTAGATGGAAACTGCCCGAGATTCTGGACAGTCATTCATTTTGATCCCGGGCCCGAGTCCGACACCCGATTCCGGGCCGATTCAATCAGTTCCGCCCCCCCAGAAGAGGGCCGCTTCTGGGCCGATTCCTCATTGCTAGCTGGGTGTAGGCTACTGCACATTACACACGACAGAAAAACATAAAAGCCAACAGATGTATATTCTCTTGGGTAAATAAATGACTGGACTAGAATTATGCACCTTGTTCAAACCATTAAGCTGGGAGAGAACACGCAATGCTGGTGCAGGACAAGCGACCTACAAAGTTACAAATATAAGCTAGAGAATTCGGTTTTAATTTAGAAATGCCAATAATTAGTAGGCTGATGCATTAGCCTACTTTTCATAATATTTCCACTATTGTGCGATATTACCTCCTCTTTCACCCTCTATTGTTGCTTCATCCCTTCCGCTCACTCAACAGTTAAATTAAATACGTTTCGTTGTCCTTATCTTCATGATTGTAATGACATGCTTGAATAATATAGGCCCATAATAAGATGCAGACGGCTTTGAATAGTTATGGGTCTGAATAAATAACCACCCTTTTTTTATTTAACCTTTATTTAACAAAGGCAAGTCAGTTAAGAACAAATTCATATTTACCATGACGGTTTACCCTGGCCAAACCCTAACCCAGATGACGCTAGGCTAATTGTGCGTCACCTATGGGACTCCCAATCACGGCCGGTTGTGATACAGCCCAGGATCGAACCAGGGTCTCTAGTGATGCCTCTAGCACTGAGATGCAGTGCCTTAGACTGCTGCACCACTCAGGAGCCCTACCCATTGCAGGTTCTCTCCTATAAAACTCTTCGCAGTTTTTTTGGCTGCTGTTTTTAACATTAAGCAAACGAGCAAGTTTACACCACTCTTGGAATAGTCTATTAGTATAAGAAATTACAAAAAATATATGTTTTTAAATGTCCAACAAGCCGTTGTAGTCTATATTTTCCTGGGACTTCACAAGAGCTTAAGGATAGAAGCTAGAGGAGAGCGGGTGCATATTGCGCAAGAGAGAAGACAGAGGCTGTAAGTTAGAAGATTATACATGTTAACCCATCATTCATTAGCTAAATATAAGGCTAATACTGCATTTTATGTCTTCCCCAAAAGAGATAGTCTAGGACATCTACATATCATGACTCAGGATATGACCCAGATGCAGACACAGGAGGCAGATAGTACAGTTCTCTGATCATTTATTATAAAACACAGGGCAGGCAAAGGGCAGGTCGAGGACAGGCAGAGGTTCGTGATCAGGTCAGAGTCAGGCAGGTACAAGACGGCAGGCGGGCTCGGGGTCAGGGCAGGCAGTGGCTCGTAATCAGGTCAGAATCAGGCAGGTACAGGACGGCAGGCAGGCTCAGGGTCAGGGCAGACAGAATGGTCAGAACCGGGAAAAACTAGGAAACAGAACTTGAGAAACAGGAAGATGGGAAAGCATGCTGGTAAGACCTGACAAGACGAACTGGCAAGCATACTCATAACATGATGCAGCCACCACATTGCTTGAAACAAATAAGAATGGTTCTCAGTGATGTGTTGTGATGGATTTCCAAACATTACACTTTGTATTCAGGATATAAAGTACACTTTTTCCCACTTTTTTAACCTGTTTTACTTTAGTGCTTTATTGCAAACAGGATGCATGTATTTGAATACATTTTTTGTTACAGGCTTCCTTCTCTTTACTCTGACATTTAGGTTGGTATTGTGGAGTAAGTACAATGTTCACATGAATTAAACTCTGTAACTGTCACCATTAGCCTAATGGTGAAATCGCTGAGGGGTTTCCTTCCTCTCCAGCAACTGAGTTAGGAAGGACGCCTGTATCTTTATAGTGACTGGGTGTATTGATACACCATCCAAAGTGTAATTAATATCTTCACCATGGTCTAAGAGATATTGAATGTCTGCTTTTTTATGTTTAGCCATCTACCAATAGGTGCCCTTCTATGCAAGGCATTGGAAAACCTACCTGGTCTTTGTGGTTGAATCTGTGTTTGAAATTCCTTACTCGACTGAGGGACCTTATAGATACAGTGGCAAGAAAAAGTATGTGAACCGTTTGGAATTACCTGGATTTCTGCTTAAATTGGTCATACAATTTGATCTGATCTTCATCGAAGTCACAACAATAGACAACACAGTCTGCTTAAAACCTTTTACGGCTGCTGTCCCTGTACAGGGATCAACATCAGCGGAAATTCAGAGTGACAACTAATATTACTCGATACAACTCAAACTTTCATTAAAACACACATGCAGGTTACTCAATTAAAGCTACACTCGTTGTGAATCTAGCCAACATGTCAGATTTTAAAAATGCTTTTCGGCGAAAGCATGAGAAGCTATTATCTGATAGCATGCAACCCCCGAAATACCCAAACGGGACGTAAACAGAATAATTTGCGTAGCCGGCGCTACACAAAACGCAGAAATAAAATATAAAACATTCATTACCTTTAACAAGCTTCTTTGTTGGCACTCCTATATGTCCCATAAACATCACAATTGGGTCTTTTTTTCGATTAAATCCGTCCATGTATACCCAAAATGTCTATTTATGAAGCCCGTCTGATCCGTGGAGAAGCCCCGTTCCAAATCGCAACATAATTTTTTTAAATTAAAAAAGTTGGCTATAAACTTTGATAAAACACTTCAAACTACTTTTGTAATCCAACTTTAGGTATTAGTAAACGTTAATAATCGATCAAATTGATCACGGGGCAATCTGAATTCAATAGCAGCACGTTTGGAAATGGTGCTCCATTTTGTCTCTCTCCAAACTTCCGCCTGTGTAGTTGATAACAGGAAGTGCCTATTTGTCATCTGACCAAGAATTAACTTCAATATAAATACCAGTACTGGCGACATCGTGTGAAAGCTGTAGGCATTGTAAACGGATACCTATATATTTTCCCTTGCCATAGACAATACAGAGACTGGTGGATGGATATTTTTGGTGAACAGTTTTCCTTGGGATTTTGCCTGCTAAACACGTTCTGTTATAGTCACAGACATGATTTAACCCGTTTTATAAACTTCAGAGTGTTTTCTATCCACACATACTAATCATATGCATATACTATATTCCTGGCATGAGTAGCAGGACGTTGACATTTTGAGCGACATTTAACAAAAGCTGCGAAAATTCGCAGCATCCCCAACAGGTTTTAAATTAATAACACACAAACAATTATACGTGTTCATGTCTTTATTGAACACAATGTGTAAACATTCACAGGGTGGAAAAAGTACGTGAACTTTGGATTTAATAACGGTTTGTCCCTCCTTTGGAAGCAATGGCCTCTACCAAACAGTTTCTGTGGTTGCGGATCAGACCTGCACAATGGTCAGGAGGAATTTTGGACCATTCCTCTTTATAAAACTGTTTCAGTTCAGCAATATTCTTGGGATGTCTGGTGTAAACCGCTCTCTTGAGGTCATACCACTGCATCTCAATCTGGTTGAGGTCAGGACTCTGACTGGGCAACTCCAGAAGGTGTATTTTCTTCTGTTGAAGCCATTCTGTTGTTGATTTACTTCTGTGTTGTCCTGTTGCATCACCCAACTTCTGTTCAATTGGCGGAAAGATAGCCTTACATTCTCCTGCAAAAAGTCATGATGAACTTGGGAATTCCTTTTTCCGTCGATGATAGCAAGCTGTCCAGGCTCTGAGGCAGCAAAGCAGACCCAAACCATGATGCTACCTCCGCCAGTTGGGATGAGGTTTTGATGTTGGTGTGCTGAACCTTTTTTTTCTCCACACATAGTGTTGTGTGTTCCTTCCAAACAACTCAACTTTAGTTTAATCTGTCCACAGAATGTTTTGCCAGTAGCACTGTGGAACATTCAAGTGCTCTTTTGCGAAAGTCAGATGTGCAGCAATGTTTTATGGACAGCAATGGCTTCTTCCGTGGTGTCCTCCCATGAACACCATTCTTGTTTAGTGTTTTACGTATCGTAGACTCGTCAACAGAGATGTTAGCATGTTCCAGAGATTTCTGTAAGTCTTTAGCTGACGATCTAGGATTCTTCTTAACCTCATTGAGCATTCTGCGCTGTGCTCTTGCATTCATCTTTGCAGGGCAGCCATATCGAGGGAGAGTAGCAACAGTACTGAATTTTCTCCATTTATAGACAATTTGTCTTACCGTGGACTGTTGATGAACATCAACTCATTGATTGGACTCCAGGTTAGCGGACTCCTGACTCCAATTAGCTTTTGTGAGCCTAGGGGTTCACGTAAATTTTCCAACCTACACTATGAATATTTAAATGATGTATTCAATATAGATGATAAAAATACAATAATGTGTGTGTTATTAGTTTAAGCACACTGTGTGTGCCTATTGTTGTGACTTAGATGAAGGTCCGATCAAATTTTTCAAATGAAGAAATCCAGGTAATTACAAAGGGTTCACATAAAATTACAGTTTCAAGAAAAAGTATATGTGGGGAGACAAGATGAGGTAGTCAATTAAAAATCATGTTAAACACTATTATTGTGCACAGATTTACAGTAGTCCATGCAACTTATTATATGACTTGTTAACAACTTATTTTGGCTGGGGGGCAGTATTGAGTAGCTTGGATGAATAAATTGCCCAAAGTAAACGGCCTGCTCCTCAGTCTCAGTTCCTAATATATGCATATTATTGGCATTGGATAGAAAACACGCTAAAGTTTCTAAAACTGTTTGAATGATGTCTGTGAGTATAACAGAACTCATATGGTAGGCAGAATCCTGAGGGGATATCAAAACAGGAAGTGAGAAATCTGAGCTTTGTATGTATTCACCACAGTTCACAAAGAAATTCCCTTGAGATATGAATGATGTTGCACTGGCTAAGGGTTCCACTAGATGTCAACCATCTATAGAAATGTGAATTAGACTTCTACTGTGTTGTGGGACTGAATGAGAGCAGATTCTATCAGGTGACTGGCAGTCAGCCATTTTCTGATCATGCGCATTCCTCATGGTATCCACTTGCGTTCCTTTGCTCATCAAGACACAAAGGAAAACTCCGGTTGGAACTTTATTGAAGCTATGTGTTAACATCTAATGATTGATTCTGTACTTCTGTTTGAAATGTTTCTTCGACCTGTAATATGACTTTTTGAAGTTTTTGTCCGATGTTATGCTGACCAGAATGAGCGTTTGGATATGTATACCAAACGCGCTAACCAAAGAAGGTATTTGGAAATAAATAACAGACATTATCGAACAAAACCAACATTTATTGTGGACCTGCGATTCCTGGGGTGCTTTCTGATGTAGATCATCAAAGGTAAGGTAATATGTATCATGTCATTTCTTGTTTATGTTGACGCCAACATTGCGGCTTTTGTGACTTTCTCTTCTGAGTGCCGTCTCAGATTATTGCATGGTTTGCTTATTCCGTAAAGTTTTTTTGAAATCAGACACAGCAGTTGCATTAAGGAGAGGTATATTTATAATTCCATGTGTATAACTTGTATTATAATCTACATTTATGATGAGTATTTCTGTTGAATGATGTGGCTATGCAAAATCACTGGATGTTTTTGGAACTAGTGAATGTAATGTGTCAATGTAAACTCTGATTTTTTAAATATAAATATGAACTTTATCAAACAAAACATACATGTATTGTGTAACATGAAGTCCTATGAGTGTCATCTGATGAAGATCATCAAAGGTTGGTGATTAATTTGATCTCTATTTGTGCTTTTTGAAACTCCTCGCTTTGGCTGACAAAATAAAATGGCTGTGTTTTTCTGTGGCTTGGTGGTGACTTAACATAATCGTTTGTTGTGCTTTCGCTGTAAAGCCTATTTGAAATCAGACACTGTGGTGGGATTAACAACAAGACTTCCATTAAAACGGTATAAGATAAG
The DNA here is from genome assembly GCF_002021735.2 of Oncorhynchus kisutch. Lineage (NCBI taxonomy): Eukaryota > Metazoa > Chordata > Actinopteri > Salmoniformes > Salmonidae > Oncorhynchus > Oncorhynchus kisutch. The sequence goes on from NC_034189.2 coordinate 31,818,650, forward strand.
ATGTATGTTTGAGGAATTTTAATTATGAGATTTCTGTTGTTTTGAATTTGGTGCACTGCACATTCACTTGTTGTTGTCATATCATCCCGTTAACCGGATTGCAGTCATAATAAGCACTGAATATATTTAGGCTTTCTATACATAACAAAGGAGTTAAATACTAATTGACTCAAAACATTTCCGCTTTTCATTTGTAATAAATTCCAGTAACATAATTCCACTTTGACACTTTGCTCAATTTAATCCATTTTAAATTCACACTAACACAATATATTTTTTTTAAGTCAGGTGGTGTGAATACTTTCTGAAGGCTCTGTATATACAGTGGGGCAAAAAAGTATTTAGTCAGCCACCAATTGTGCAAGTTCTCCCACTTAAAAAGATGAGAGAGGCCTGTAATTTTCATCATAGGTAAACTTCAACTATGACAGACAAAATGAGATTTTTTTTCTCCAGAAAATCACATTTATTTGCAAATTATGGTGGAAAATAAGTATTTGGTCAATAACAAAAGTGTATCTCAATACTTTGTTATATACCCTTTGTTGACAATGATAGAGGTCAAACGTTTTCTGTAAGTCTTCACAAGGTTTTCACACACTGTTGCTGATATTTTGGCCCATTCCTCCATGCAGATCTCCTCTAGAGTAGTGATGTTTTGGGGCTGTTGCTGGGCAACACGGACTTTCAACTCCCTCCAAAGATTTTCTATGGGTTTGAAACCATTATACACAGGCAGTTAGAAAAGCCAAGGCTAGCTTTTTCAAGCAGAAATTTGCTTCCTGCAACACTAACTCAAAAAAGTTCTGGGACACTGTAAAGTCCATGGAGAATAAGAACACCTCCTCCCAGCTGCCCACTGCACTGAAGATAGGAAACACTGTCACCACTGATAAATCCACCATAATTGAGAATTTCAATAAGCATTTTTCTACTGCTGGCCATGCTTTCCACCTGGCTACTCCTACCCCGGACAACAGCACTGCACCCCCAACAGCAACTCGCCCAAGCCTTCCCCATTTCTCCTTCTCCCAAATCCATTCAGCTGATGTTCTGAAAGAGCTGCAAAATCTGGACCCCTACAAATCAGCCGGGCTAGACAATCTGGACCCTTTCTTTCTAAAATTATCTGCCGAAATTGTTGCCACCCTTATTACTAGCCTGTTCAACCTCTCTTTCGTGTCGTCTGAGATTCCCAAAGATTGGAAAGCAGCTGCGGTCATCCCCCTCTTCAAAGGGGGGGACACTCTTGACCCAAACTGCTACAGACCTATATCTATCCTACCGTGCCTTTCTAAGGTCTTCGAAAGCCAAGTCAACAAACAGATTACCGACCATTTCGAATCTCACCATACCTTCTCTGCTATGCAATCTGGTTTCAGAGCTGGTCATGGGTGCACCTCAGCCACGCTCAAGGTCCTAAACGATATCTTAACCGCCATCGATAAGAAACATTACTGTGCAGCCGTATTCATTGATCTGGCCAAGGCTTTCGACTCTGTCAATCACCATATCCTCATCGGCAGACTCGACAGCCTTGGTTTCTCAAATGATTGCCTCGCCTGGTTCACCAACTACTTCTCTGATAGAGTTCAGTGTGTCAAATCGGAGGGTCTGATGTCCGGACCTCTGGCAGTCTCTATGGGGGTGCCACAGGGTTCAATTCTTGGACCGACTCTCTTCTCTGTATACATCAATGAGGTCGCTCTTGCTGCTGGTGAGTCCCTGATCCACCTCTACGCAGACGACACCATTCTGTATACTTCCGGCCCTTCTTTGGACACTGTGTTAACAACCCTCCAGGCAAGCTTCAATGCCATACAACTCTCCTTCCGTGGCCTCCAATTGCTCTTAAATACAAGTAAAACTAAATGCATGCTCTTCAACCGATCGCTACCTGCACCTACCCGCCTGTCCAACATCACTACTCTGGACGGCTCTGACTTAGAATACGTGGACAACTACAAATACTTAGGTGTCTGGTTAGACTGTAAACTCTCCTTCCAGACCCATATCAAACATCTCCAATCCAAAGTTAAATCTAGAATTGGCTTCCTATTTCGCAACAAAGCATCCTTCACTCATGCTGCCAAACATACCCTTGTAAAACTGACCATCCTACCAATCCTCGACTTTGGCGATGTCATTTACAAAATAGCCTCCAATACCCTACTCAACAAATTGGATGCAGTCTATCACAGTGCAATCCGTTTTATCACCAAAGCCCCATATACTACCCACCATTGCGACCTGTACGCTCTCGTTGGCTGGCCCTCGCTTCATACTCGTCGCCAAACCCACTGGCTCCATGTCATCTACAAGACCCTGCTAGGTAAAGTCCCCCATTATCTCAGCTCGCTGGTCACCATAGCATCTCCCACCTGTAGCACACGCTCCAGCAGGTATATCTCTCTAGTCACCCCCAAAACCAATTCTTTCTTTGGCCGCCTCTCCTTCCAGTTCTCTGCTGCCAATGACTGGAACGAACTACAAAAATCTCTGAAACTGGAAACACTTATCTCCCTCACTAGCTTTAAGCACCAACTGTCAGAGCAGCTCACAGATTACTGCACCTGTACATAGCCCACCTATAATTTAGCCCAAACAACTACCTCTTTCCCAACTGTATTTAATTTTTATTTATTTATTTATTTTGCTCCTTTGCACCCCATTATTTTTATTTCTACTTTGCACATTCTTCCATTGCAAAACTACCATTCCAGTATTTTACTTGCTATATTGTATTTACTTTGCCATCATGGCCTTTTTTGCCTTTACCTCCCTTCTCACCTCATTTGCTCACATTGTATATGGACTTGTTTATACTGCATTATTGACTGTATGTTTGTTTTTACTCCATGTGTAACTCTGTGTCATTTTATCTGTCGAACTGCTTTGCTTTATCTTGGCCAGGTCGCAATTGTAAATGAGAACTTGTTCTCAACTTGCCTACCTGGTTAAATAAAGGTAAAATAAAATAAAAATAAAAGATCTGGAGACTGGCTAGGCCACTCCAGGACCATGCAATGCTTCTAACGAAGCCACTCCTTCATTGCACGGGCAGTGTGTTTGGGATCATTGTCATGCTGAAAGACCCAGACACGTTTCATCTTCAATGCCCTTGCTGATGGAAGGAGGTTTTCACTCAAAATCTAACGATACATGGCCACATTTGTCCTCAAACCACGACGAGTTGAGTTTTTACCAAAAAGTTATATTTTGGTTTCATCTGACCATATGACATTCTCCCAATCTTCTTCTGGATTATCTAAATGCTCTCTAGCAAACTTCAGACGGTCCTGGACATGTACTGGCTTAAACAGCGGGACACGTCTGGCACTGCAGGATTTGAGTCCCTGGCGGCGTAGTGTGTTACTGATGGTAGGCTTTGTTACTTTGGTCCCAGGTCTCTGCAGGTCATTCACTAGGTCCCCCCGTGTGGTTCTGGGATTTTTGCTCACCATTCTTGTGATCATTTTGACCCCACGGGGTGAGATCTTCCGTGGAGCCCCAGATCGAGGGAGATTATCAGTGGTCTTGTATATCTTCCATTTCCTAATAATTGCTCACACAGTTGATTTCTTCAAACCAAGCTGCTTACCTATTGCAGATTCAGTCTTCCCAGCCTGGTGCAAGTCTACCATTTTGTTTCTGCTGTCCTTTGACAGCTCTTTGGTCTTGGCCATAGTGGAGTTTGGAGTGTGACTGTTTGAGGTAGTAGACAGTTGTATTTTATACGGATAACAAGTTCAAACAGGTGCCATTAATACAGGTAGCGAGTGGAGGACAGAGGAGCCTCTTAAAGAAGAAGTTACAGGTCTGTGAGAGCCAGAAATCTTGCTTGTTTGTAGGTGACCAAATACTTATTTTCCACCATAATTTGCAAATAAATTCATTAAAAATCCTACAATGTGATTTTCTGGATAATTTTTTTCATTTTGTCTGTCATAGTTGAAGTGTACCTATGATGAAAATTACAGGCCTCTCTCATATTTTTAAGTTGGAGAACTTGCACATTTGGTGGCTGACTAAATACTTTTTTTGCCCCACTGTATGTATATAAAGAATATATCATTATTGAACAAGATGATCTATTTTGGATGCATTTGAATGGAATATGTGGACAACTACAAATACCTAGGTGTCTGGTTAGACTGTAACTCTCCTTCCATACTCACATTAACCTCTAATGACTCCCCATCTCGCATGAGGGAGCGTAATCATCGACTGAAACTAATTAGCATAACGCAAAGGACATAAATATTCCTAGAAAATATTCATATTCATTCAAGTGAAATCAATTGAGACACAGCTTAGCCTTTTGTTAATCCTGTTGTGCCTATAGGTTCCCAAGCGGGAACTACAACCCCCCCCCATTCAACTCAAACGGTGGCGCAGGGAATGCTAAAATATTCGTAGAAATATTTAACCTCCACACATTAACAAGTCCAGTACCTCAAATGAAAGATAAACACCTTGTTCATCTACCCAGCGTGTCCGATTTTTAAAATGTTTTACGGCAAAAACACAGCATATATATATGTTAGACCACCACCAAAACAAAGAAAAAACGTAGCCATTTTGTCCAACAAAAGATACAATGACAAAAGCAGGATTAAAAGAAAACTCATTCACTAACCTTTTTAAAATCTTCATCAGATGACAGTAATATGACATGTTACACAGTACATTTATGTTTTGTTCGATAATATGCATTTTATATCCATAAATCTCGGTTTACATTGAGGCCATGTTCAGAAAATTCTTCAAAATGTCCGGAGAAATTATAGAAAGCTACGCCAGATAACAGAAATACTCATCATAAACTTTGACTAAAGATACATGTTCTACATATAGTTAGAAAGATACACTTGTTCTTAATGCAACCGCTGTGTCACATTTTTTTTATCGTTACGGAATTAGTTTACTATGCAATAATCTGAGACGGCGCTCAGATGTAACAATATTTCTCCGCTATGTTGGAGTCAACAGAAATACAAAATTACAACATAAATATTCCCTTACCTTTGATGGTCTTCGATCAGAATGTAGTGGAAGGAGTCATACTTACCCAATACATCGTTTTGTTTCATAATGTTCAATTCTATTGTCCATGTAGTAGCATATGCTACCACTTTCAGCTCAAATGCCCAAAAAATTACTTCTGGTCCTGAATAATTGCACATCAAAACTTCCAAATTACATATTACAGGTCGACGAAACTGGTCAAACTAAGTGCAGAATCAAGCTTCAGGATGTTATAAACGTACAAAACGAATGGCATTCCAACCGGACAATCCTAGTTCATCTGGGGCTGACTGGAACAAAGGAAGCTCTCTGTCCTAAGCGCGCCTTCACGCACATGAAAATGCTTGCGACACCTACAGTTTTTCACCCCGTTGGGTCAAAGTTCGCAGCATATGCACCATTAAACGCTCTACTGAATGAGGACATCTAGTGGAAGACATAGGAAGTGTTTCCAGATCCATAACTGGTTGGGAAGGGAGGGGGCGATGACGTCAAAGTTGCCCCAACTTTCAGGATTCCAAAACTAGTTTGGAAGATTGCCTGCCCTGTGAGTTCTGTTATACTCACAGACATAATTCAAACGGTTTTAGAAGCTTCAGAGTGTTTTCTATTCAATAATAATAATAATAATAATAATATGCATATATTAGCAATTTAGGACAGATTGTTATGCAGTTTACTATGGGCACGCAATTCATCCAAAGGGGAAATACCGCCCCCTATCCTTAAGTCATTTTAACCAGGGCATGCTGTGAATAGTGTCAACATATTTAGTTCATAACAACAATCAAAACAATCAATCCATAATACATTAATTGCTTCAGTGATATAGTTATTAACATACTAAACTCAAATCAATCCTTCAGTTTTAAAAATGATTCAGTTTCCAAATTATAATCAAAACCTAATTAATTATCCAACCAAAATGTAGTTGGTTGTAGTAGTAGTTGGTAGTAGAATGACATTGCTCAGTGATTCACATTGGTCCTAGTACTGAAAACCCTCAATTTAACACACATCGACATTGGCAGAATGTACCTTTATATTAGCATACAGTATAAATATCCTAGAATTCTAGTATTATCTTTCTTATCATGATTATAATTACAGATCAGTATCCCAATGCATTCTTTGTCACGCCCTGACCTTAGAGATCCTTTTAATGTCTCTATTTTGGTTTGGTCAGGGTGTGCGTTGGGGTGGGCATTCTATGTTTTGTGTTCTATGTTTTCTATTTCTGTGTGTTTGGCCGGGTGTGGTTCTCAATCAGAGGCAGCTGTCTATCGTTGTCTCTGATTGAGAACCGTACTTCGATAGCCTTTTCCCACCTGTGTTTTGTGGGTAGTTATTTTCTGTTTTGCGTGTCTGCACCAGACAGAACTGTTTTGTTTGTTCCGCTTTGTTGGTTTTTGTTCTAGTGTTCAGTTTATTAAAAATCATGAACACGTACCAACTTGGTCCTCTTCTTTAAACAGTTGTTACATTCTTATTCTGAATTACTATAATTTTATGTTGTGTGTAGACCTCTACAATCAACCTGATACCCCAAAATAAAGAATTTTAAATCAATTTTGGACACAACTGCCTAATCCCCCTTTCAGGCACTCAATATTTTGGTATCTTCTTCATTGTCTTCAGATAGCTTTACAGTTCAAAGTGGATGGCCCATGATAATGTCCCAATTTCAATATCTCACCTGGGCCGCCATCACCCCTACCACCCATTGTGTCTTATTCATTCGTCAACCAGTATACCAGCAACATAAGAGAAGTTTGGAAAATATATATCCCCATGCTCATTCCACGTGGACCCTTGTCACTCTCCTGAGAGAGAAGACAGGAAAGAAAAAAACAGGTGATTGGATGCTGTACACCGGTAGTTGGCTTGGACTCAGGTCTCTCGGTAGAAGTGGTGTGGACAGGGCCATATTGTTGCTTTTCTTCAGCCTGTTAGAGGGGGTTTTGTGGTACACACACTGTTCGGTCCAATTATCGCTTCCATGCATTAAGACACAGACTGACGTCACCTTTCATGATAACCTCAAGAGAGGACAGATCAGAACAACAGTTCAGTTTATTTTTGATTCAAGAAATCCAGACAAGCATTGACTACATGATAAATTATTACTTTTACCAATTATTCTTAATACCAATGTCAAAACATGTCTTAGAGAATAACAAAACGTTCTATAGAAGTCATTTCAAATTGGCTTTTACTCCCCATCACACTGTCAAGTTCATCGCAAAGCCACAGAATCAGGAAGTTAGATCTATAACCCATCGGGAGAAATCCCAACAATCCAGCAGACCTAATATGGTGAGATTTGTACCAGAACAGAACAAACAACAAACACAACAATGCACTCCTACATACAGTGGCTTGCGAAAGAATTCACCCCTCTTGGCATTTTTCCTATTTTGTTGCCTTACAAAATGGATTTAAAATACATTTTTGGGGGGTTTGTATCATTTGATTTACATGACATGCCTACCACTTTGAAGATGAAAAATATGTATTTAATGTGAAACGAACAGGAAATAAGACAAAAAAATTGACAAATTGAGTCTGCATAACTATTCACCCCCCCAAAGTCAATACTTTGTAGAGCCGCCTTTTGCAGCAATTACAGCTGCAAGTCTCTTGGGTTATGTCCCTATAAGCTTGGCATATCTAGCCACTGGGATTTTTGCCCATTCTTCAAGACAAAACTGCTCTAGCTCCTTCAAGTTGGATGGGTTCCACTGGTGTACAGCAATCTTTGAGGTCATACCACAGATTCTCAATTGGATTGAGGTCTGGGCTTTGACTAGGCCATTCCAAGACATTTAAATGTTTCCCCTTAAACCACTCGAGTGTTGCTTTAGCAGTATTCTAAAGTCATTGTCATGCTGGAAGGTGAACCTCTGTCCTAGTCTCAAATCCCTCTCAAGAAATTCCCTGTATTTAGCTCCATCCATCAGTTCTTCAATTCTGACCAGTTTCCCAGTCCCTGCCGATGAAAAACATCCCCACAGCATGATGCTGCCACCACCATGCTTCAATGTGAGGATGGTGTTCTCGGGGTGATAAGAGGTGTTGGGTTTGTGCCAGACATAGCATTTTCCTTGATGGCCAAAATGCTCAATTTTAGTCTCATCTGACCAGAGTACCTTCTTCCATATGTTTGGGGAGTCTCCCACATGCCTTTTGGCAAACACCAAACATGTTTGCTTATTTATTTCTCATGGCAATTGCTTTTTTCTGTCCACTCCTCCGTAAAGCCAGCTCTGAGAAGTGTACAGCTTAAAGTGGTCCTATGGTCAGATACCCCAATCTATGCTGTGGAGCTTTGCAGCTCCTTCAGGGTTATCTTTGGTCTCTTTGTTGCCTCTCTGATTAATGCCCTCCTTGCCTGGTCCATGATATTTGATGGGTGGCCCTCTCTTGGCAGGTCTGTTGTGGTGCCATATTCTTAAATTTTTTAATAATGATTTAATGGTGCTCCATGGGGTGTTTAAAGTTTAGGATATTTTTTTATAACCAAACCCTGATCTGTACTTCTATAAGGGCATAAGGCGAGACCCAGATGCAAACACAGGAGGCAGATGGTTAGAGTCTTTGTAGTTTATTTATAATCCAAAAGGAGTAGGCAAGAGAACGGTCGTGGACAGGCAAAAGGTCAAAACCAGACTCTGAGTCCAAGAGGTAATAGTGGCAGACAGGCTCGATGTCAGGGCAGGCAGAAGGGTCAGGCAGGTACAGAGTCCAGAAAAAATACAGGCAAGGGTCAAAACCGGGAAGACTAGAAAATTAGAATAGAAAACAAGAGCACGGAAAAACACGCTGGTTGACTTGAAAACATACAAGAAGAACTTGCACAGAGAGACAGGAAACAGATAAATACACTGGGGAAAATAAGCAACACCTGGAGGAGGTGGAGACCATAACAAGAACAGGTGAAACAGATCAGGGCATGACAACTTCTCCACAACTTTGTCCTTGACGTGTTTGGAGAGCTCCTTGGTCTTCATGGTGTCACTTGCTTGGTGGTGCCCCTTGCTTAGTGCTGTTGTAGACTCTGGGACTTTTCAGAACAAGTGTATATATACTGAGATCATGTGACAGATCATGTGACACTTAGATTGCAGACAGGTGGACTTTATTTAACTAATTATGTGACTTCTGAAGGTAATTGGTTGCACCAGATCTTATTTAGGGGTTTCATAGCAAAAGGGGTGAAGACACAGACATGCACGACTTTTCAGTTTTTTAAGACATTTTATTTAAAAAAATACAAAATAATTTGGTGTCATTTCACTTCACCAATTTGGATTATTTTGTGAATTTCTGCTACATGAAATCCAAATAAAAATCTATTTAAATTATAGGTTGTAATGCAACAAAATTTGAAGAACACCAAATCAAATCAAATTTATTTGTCACATACACATGGTTAGCAGATGTTAATGCGAGTGTAACAAAATGCTTGTGCTTCTAGTTCCGACCATGCAGTAATATCTAACAAGTAATGTAACCTAACAATTTCACAACAACTACCTTATACACACACAAGTGTCAAGGAATGAATACGAATATGTACATAAAAATATATGAATGAGTGGTGCTCGAACGGCATAGGCAAGATGCAGTAGATGGTATAGAGTACAGTATAAACATATGAGATGAGTAATGTAGGGTATGAATACATTATATAAAGTGGCATTGTTTAAAGTGGCTAGTGATACATTACATCAAGATGGCAAGATGCAGTAGATGGTACAGAGTAGAGTATATACATATGAGATTAGTAATGTAGGGTATGAAAACATTATATAAAGTGGCATTGTTTAAAGTGGCTAGTGATACATTTAATTACATCAAGATGGCAAGATGCAGTAGATGGTATAGAGCACAGTATATACATATGAGATGAGTAATGTAGGGTATGTAAGCATTATATAAAGTGGCTAGTGATAAATTGATTACATCAAATGTTCTATTATTAAAGTGGCTAGAGTTAAGTCAGTTTGTTGGCAGCAGCCACAAATTATAAGTGATGGCTGTTTAACAGTCTGATGGCCTTGAGATAGAAGCTGTTTTCAGTCTCTCGGTCCCCGCTTTGATGCACCTGTACTGACCTTGCCTTCTGGATGATAGCAGGGTGAACAGGCAGTGGCTCGGGTGGTTGTTGTCCTTAATGATCTTTTTGGCCTTCCTGTGACCGGGTGGTGTAGGTGTCCTGGAGGGCAGGTAGTTTGTACCCAGTAGTGAGATCTGCACAACGCATCACTGGGTACAAACTACCTGCCCATCAAAGCGGGGACCGAGAGACTGAAAACAGCTTCTATCTCAAGGCCATCAGACTGTTAAACAGCCATCACTTATAATTTGTGGCTGCTGCCAACAAACTGACTTACGTGTATGGGCGGAGCAGTTGCCGTACCAGGCTGTGATACGGCCTGACAGGATGCTCTCGATTCTGCATCTGTAAAAGTTTGTGAGGGTTTTTGGTGACAAGCCAAATATCTTCAGCCTCCTGAGGTTGAAGAAGCGTTGCTGCGTCTTCTTCACCACGCTGTCTGTGTGGGAGGACCATTTCAGTTTGTCCGTAATGTGTACGCCGAGGAACTTAAAACTTTCCACCCTCTCCAATACTATCCCGTCAATGTAGATAGGGGGCTGCTCCCTCTGCTGTTTCCTGAAGTCCACGATCATCTCCTTTGTTTTGTTGACATTGAGTGTGAGGTTATTTTCCTGACACCACACACGAAGGGGGATGAATACTTTTGCAAGGCACTGTATCACTCAAGGTGTGTAATCTTCAATTCAAAACCTCAGAGGACTAGTACCTCCCCCATTTTGACACATGACTCTGAATGTGAGTAATGTGTAAAAGAAACACTACTACTGGTTAAAAATAAAACAAATTCATTTCAAATAACAAAATCAAATTAGAATTCCTACCCTTAATAACTAATTACAAAAAATATTGTACCCATACGGTCATAGGAAAATAGACTAAAGACAGCCTACCCTTAGTCAAAGGCAACGCCCTCTCCTTCTTCCCGTTGGTCCAAATCACAAATATGGCTAATAACTTTACACTTCCTCATATTTATCAATATTACAAATAACCTAAAATTCATTATCCAAATGGCTCTCCAGTGAGGGTGATGAAACCACACAGGAAAGTCAGGACAGAGATCACAGGTCATACAAACCCTTCTAAGAAGTGTTTCTTACTATATTAGACTAATTCATGAAAAACTGTCAAACATTTCATACATGTCATATCCCAGGATTGCAGTAAGTTTCCACAGTACATTTTTTATCAAAAAGAATTTGCGTGTTCAATTAAAACTCAGAAAATAAAAAACTTCTGAAAATTCCATGTGTGTGTGTGTCCCTTTCAGATACCTTGGCACTAAGACAAATGGAAAACTCACCAAACTCAAAGGAAATAGAACACTGACAATAAGTAGGTCCTATGATTGAGTGTAGTCTGCCCAGGGCTGTGAAGGTGAACGGAAAGGCAATGGAGCGAAGAACCGCCCTTGAATTTAAGTTCTCTCTCTCTCTCTCTCTCTCTCTCTCTCTCTAGCCTCTCTCTCCTCTCCCCCCCCCCCCCCCCTCTCTCTCCCCTCTCGGAGGAACCTAGTACCATGCCTCAGGACTATCTGGCCTGATGACTCCTTGCTGTCCCCATTCCACCTGGTCATGCTACTGCTCCAGTTTCAACTGTTCAACTGTACAGCCACTATGGAACCCTGACCTGTTCACTGAACTGTTCATTGGACTCTCTCTCTCTACCGTACCTGCTGTCTCTAATTCTGAATGATTGGATATGAAAAGCCAACTGACATTTACTCCTGAGGTGCTGACCTGTTATCTGACCCTGCTGGTCATCTATGATGTTTTAAACATCTTGGCCATGTTCTGTTATAATCTCCACCCGGCAAAGCCAGAAGAGGACTGGCGACCCCTCAGGGCCTGGTTCCTCTCTAGGTTTCTTCCTAGGTTTTCCTAGCCACAGTGCTTCTACAATTGCATTACATGTTGTTTGGACTTTTAGCTTGGGTATTTGCAAATCTTAAGGTAAAAACAAACAGAAATGTACCCACAGCAACTATTAAAACATTCCCAAACCAGAAACCATGGATTGATGGCAACATTTGCGCGAAACTGAAAGAGTGAACCACTGCTTTTAATCAGGGCAAGGTGATCGGAAACATGACCGAATACAAACAGTGTAGCTATTCCCTCTGCAAGGCAATCAAACAAGCTAAGTGTCAGTATAGAGTCGCAATTCAAAGTAGAGTTGCGACTCCAATTCAAAGTAGAGTCACAATTCAACGGCTCAGACACAAGAGGTATGGGGCAGGGTCTACAGTCAATCACGGATTACAAAAAGAAAACCAGCCCCGCCGCAGACCAGGATGTCTTGCTCCCAGACAGACTAAACAACTTCTTTGCTCGCTTTGAGAACAATACAGTGCCACTGACACGGCCCGCTACCAAACCCTGCGGACTATCCTTCACTGCAGCCGACGTGAGTAAAATATTTAAACGTGTTAACCGTCGCAAGGCTTCAGGCCCAGACGGCATCCCCAGCCGCGTCCTCAGAGCATGCGCAGACCAGCTGGCTGGTGTGTTTACGGACATATTTAATCAATCCTTATCCCAGTCTGCTGTGCCCAGGTGCTTCAAGAGGGCCACCATTGTTCCTGTTCCCAAGAAAGCTAAGGTAACTGAGCTAAACGACTACCGCCCCGTAGCACTCACTTCCGTCATCATGAAGTGCTTTGAGAGACTAGTCAAGGACCATATCACCTCCACCATATCGGACACCCTAGACCCACTCCAATTTGCTTACCGCCCCAATAGATCCACAGACGACACAATCACAACCACACTGCACACTGCCCTAACCCATCTGGACAAGAGGAATAGCTATGTGACAGACAGAGTGGTGAAGAAGGCACAACAGTACCTCAGGAGGCTGAAGAAATTTGTCTTGCCACCAAAAGCACTCACAAACTTTTACAGATGCACAATCGAGAGCATCCTGTCGGGCTGTATCACCACCTGGTATGGCAACTGCTCCGCCCACAATTATGATCATGGTCACAGCTCTATCGCAATTACCTCGAAATCACCCTGCCATTCATGTTGAATAAATTAGCTTTTTAATTCGAACGAAGCAAGCTGCTAAAATGTTCAGTTTCTATCTTGGACAAACACTGGCGGCTGTATCTTTCTAAGCAAAAACATACCAATAGTTGAATTACAATCAGAAACCCATATTTTAGTCAATATCATATACCCAGTGCTATTTAAATGACAAAGAAATCACGCAAATAACCCAATTACAGTGGTTTGTAATCTTAACATCTGCCACATAATAACGACACAATTCCCCAAAAATAGCCTTAAAGGTCCAAGCCTTTCTCCGCAGAGATTCTCACATGCGAAAAAGGAAAGATTAGCAGTCAACAAGTTAAATTGACATTCATTGACTTAAAACCAGATCTTGCGCCTTCTAATAAAAGCAGATTATCTTTTCTCAAGCGACATATTAAAACTTCTTAGGGCTGCAATCCCATTAATGATATGATGATATGACAACAGCCAGTGAAAGTGCAGGGCGCCAAATTCAAAACAGAAATCTCATAATTACAATACCTCAAACATACATGTATTTTATACCATTTTAAAGGTAATCTTGTTGTTAATCCCACCACAGTGTCCGATTTCAAATTTGCTTTACATAGCGAAAGCACCACAAACGATTATGTTAGGTCACCACGAAGCAACAGAATAAACACAGCCATTTTTCCACCCAAAGATAGGAGTCACAAAAAGCACAAACAGAGATAAAAACTAATCACTAACCTTTGATGATCTTCATCAGATAACACTCATAGGACTTCATGTTACACAATACATGTATGTTTTGTTTGATTAAGTTCATATTTATATCAAAACATCTGAGTTTACATTGGAGCGTTACGTTCACTAGTTCCAAAAACATCCAGTGATTTTGCAGAGAGCCACATCGATTCCACAGAAATACTCATCATAAATGTAGATGATAATACAAGTTATACACATGGAATTATAGATATACCACTCAACCAGTTATGCATTAGGGGGCGCTATTAAACATTTTGGAAGAAACACGTTCCCGTTTTAAACAAGATATTTTGTCACGAAAAGATACTCGACTATGCATATAATTGACAACTTTGGAAAGAAAACACTCTGACGTTTCCAAAATTGCAAAGATATTGTCTGTGAGTGACACAGAACTGATGTTACAGGCGAAACCCAGATAAAAATCCAACCAGGAAGTGCCGCATTTTTTGAAACCGCCTCATGCCAATGACTCCTTATATGGCTGTGAATGAGCTACGAATGAGATTACGTTTTCCACGTATTCCCCAAGGTGTCTACAGCATTGTGACGTCTTTTTAGGCATTTCCATTGAAGAATGGCTGTAAGGGACCATATATAGCATGTGGTCACATGGTGTCTCCCGCAGAAAATCTCGCGTAAAATACTGAGGTAGCCATTTTTCCAATCGCTTCTTATGAGAAACCAATTGCCTCGACGGGTATATTATCGAATATATATGATAAAAACACCTTGAGGATGGATCCTAAACAACGTTTGCCGTGTTTTTGAAAAAAGTTTGGCGTTATAGTTGCAGCATTTTCCGGTCGATTTCTCAGCCAAGCATGATGAAGAAACGGGAGCTATTTCGCCTACAAAAATAATATTTTTGGAAAAAAGGAACATTTGCTATCTAACTGGGAGTCTCCTGAGTGAAAGTATCTGAAGTTCTTCAAAGGTAAATTATTTAATTTTGTTGCTTTTCTTATTTTCGTGAAAATGTTGCCTGCTGCCAGCGGAGCCTAGCATAGCATTATGCCATGATAAACTTACACAAATGCTTGTCTAGCATTGGCTGTAATGCATATTTAGAAAATCTGAGAGGACAGTGTTGTTAACAAAAGGCTAAGCTTGTGTTTGAATTAGTTATATTTATTTCATTTCATTTGCGATTTTCATGACTAGGAAAAGTTTCTAGGGGTATTTATGTCCGCTGCGTTATGCTAATGCGTTTAAGGCTATGATTACGCTCCCGGATACGGGTTTGCTCGTCACAAGAGGTTAATGCAACCGCTGTGTCAGATATCAAAACGTTACAGAAAAAGCGAACCATGCAATAATCTGAGACGGCGCTCAGAAAAATAATCAAATTAGCCGCCATGTTGGAGTCAACAGAAACCAGAAATTACATGATAAATATTCCCTTACCTTTGATGATCTTCATCAGAATGCACTCCGAGGAATCGCAGTTCCACAATAAATGCTTGATTTGTTAGATCATGTCCGTTATTTATGTCCAAGTAGCTACTTTTGTAAGCGTTAGGTACACATATCCAAACTCTCGTGCATTACTTTGGACAAAAACTTCAAAAAGTTATATTACAGGTCGAAGAAACATTTCAAACAAAGTATAGAATCAATCATTAGAATGTTTTTATCATACATCTTTAATAAAGTTCCAACCGGAGAGTTCCTTTGTGTCTAGAGGAGCAAGTCGATATCATGTGGAATGTGCGTGACCAGGAAATGGCTCTCTGCCAGTAACCTGACTCATTCAGCTCTTATTCAGTCCCACAACACAGTAGAAGCCTCATTCAAGTTTCTAAAGACGGTTGTCATCTAGTGGAAGCCCTAGGAAGTGCAACTTCATTAATAAATCCTGATGGGGATAGGGCTGATTGCTGCCCCCTTTGGGGTGATTGCGTGCCCATAGTAAACAGAAAAAAAATCTGTCAAAAATTGCTAATATATGCAATTAAAAATTATTATTGAATAGAAAACACTCTAAAGCTTCTAAAACCGTTTGAATTATGTCTGTAAGTAAAGCAGAACTCTCAGGGCACTCATTCTCCCAAACTCTCTCTTGTCATCATAAAAGTTGGCCCAACTTTGACGTCATCGCCCCCACCCTTCCCAAGCACCTACAGTCCTGGGAACAGTTTCTGTGCCTTCAGCGCGGTGTCCGCTTTCAATGGGGCTTCTCATTGTGTGAATCGCGCGCTCACGAGACTTTCGGCGGGCCGAAACCTTTCGGTCACGCGAGAAAACAGGTTACTCTCATGCGCTTTCTGCTCCGGTGATTGTCTTTCTTCCAAGATTGATTAAACGATGCGTGTGTTTCTCTTCGTCCTGAGAATTGCTGTGAAGCTATATAACATGTTAACGCTGTGTTCTGAACATAGTTTGACAAGTTTAGTCGACATATAATATGTAATTTCGACGTTTTGGTGCACACCCACTTTACTTTTTGGCTGCATTTCAACCGAAATATGTCGTGTTTGATAACCGAAAGACACAGACTTCAAAACTAAAGCTGTTTTTGGTAAGTATAAACCCTTCCAGGTCTTCTGATGGAAGAACAGCAAAGGTAAGGGAATATTTATGTGTTAAATTTGGGTTTCTGTGGACTCCGAGATAGAGGAGCCAAAATGCTAATTCCTGAGCGCCGACTCATATTATAGCTTAGTGAACGAAATCTGTAACGTTAAAAATAAATGTAACACAGCGATTGCATTTAGAAGAAGTGTATCTTTCTATATATATGTAGACGCATATTTAGTCAAAGTTTATGTTGTGTATTCCATGTTAGCTGACGGCATCTACTGACGCAATCGTCATTTCTCCGGACATTTGAGTAGCATTTTTTTAACATGGCGTCATTGTAAACAGAGATTTATGGATATTTATAGCATATTATTGAAAAAAACATAAATGTACTGTGTAACATGTTATATTACTGTCATCTGATGAAGATTTCAAAAGGTTAGTGAAATTATTTTTCTTTTAATCCTGCGTTTGGTGATTGCATATTTTGTTCAATTTGGCTATGGAAATTAGCTGTGTCTTCGGTGTGTCTTCGGTTGTGGTTTGACATAAATATGTGCTATGTTTTCGCCGTAAAACATTTTAGAAATCTGACTTGCTGGCTAGATAAACAAGTTGTTTATCTTTCATTTGAGCTATTGGACTTGTTAATGTGTGGAGGTTAAATATTTCTAAGAATATTTTTGCATTCCGTGCGCCACCGTTCCAGCTGACGGTGGGGGGGCTGATCCCCAATTGGGGACCAACATCTTTGTCATACCAATGTGAATTCAATAGGGCCTGGGTTGAAAATATACCAACCTCAGATTTCTCACTTCCTGTTTGGATATCTTCTCAGGTTTTTGCCTGCCATATGAGTTCTGTTATACTCACAGACATCATTCAAACAGTTTTAGAAACTTCAGAGTTTTTTCTGTCCAATACTAATAATAATATGCATATATTAGCAGCTGAGACTGAGGAGCAGGCCGTTTACTCTGGGCACATTTCATCCAAGCTACTCAATACTGCCCCTGCAGCCATAAGAAGTTTTAAACATTATTTTACTACATCACATTAACTCCGCATTGATACTTAGTTTGATGGAAACCCTAGGCTTTGTACGACGTTATAAGTTACGTCGAGATTCTAACTTAATTCGCTCTAACTATATGAAAAAAATATGTATTCGATAAATATAGCAACTCCTACTGGGAAGAAAAAAACACATTTTCAGGCCTTAAGGGCAGTTTTATTTCAAATGTAGTACCCGGATGGAGAAAATCCAATAAGTGTTTTATAGTTACATCGTTAGGCTAAGTTAACCAAAAGTGGACACACTCCAATCAGTTTCTGAGACAATTGCCCAGACTTTGTCAGTTTAATAATGTTTAAATCTCATCTTTATCAAATTATCCATCAAAGGGACCAACACAGAAAACAATCTATTATTTGTCCAACCCTGATCCACATCTAGGTCTTGCTGCGCAAGTTAGTATCATCAAATCTCTAGTAATCAATTATACACACATACAACGTCACATTTTCATATATTCACAGAATACATGTAGAACGTTAGAAATTCTTAAGTACTCACATTATTGGCTCAGCAAACATTCTCCCAACGGAAATAAACTGGAGTTTCCCGGACACTGCTCTGCCCAGTCATGGGATCCTCAATGGTTCTCTAACCTCCCGGAAACCAGGGAAAAGTCTCGCATCCCAGAAACTATAGACTTGCTGCTAACATCCCGCTCTCAATACCATCCAGAGATACTCTATGATGGGCAGTGATAGACGGAACATCATATCAACACTTATTAACCACATTTCAATCATCTAATTATGCATAGGTCTATATCTTATTTACACACTCACACAACTCTCATATCACATTCACAGAAAACATAAACAAAAGACACACTGCGCTGTCTTTTTTTTCTTTCCAACCCTGTCTATATGAACAGGGAAACCCATACCAGCATCAAAACTTTGCCAAATTAGTGTTCCCAAAACCGGGTGCTGTATCCACACTGGGATATCGCCTACTGCGATTACTATGGTATAGATTATCTTACATCTATCCAAATGAGGAAAACTACCTACAGGGTACCCATGTCTCCTACTGTATCTAACTTTGTAACACGGTCCCAAAAATCCAATCTTACTTCGTATTTTCTAAGTACCAGGAATATCAAAACACGCACAATAACACCTAACAATAGTAACCCAGGGCATACCTAATTTATCAAAACATTTGATCAATTACATAAAAATTCAAATTTGAACTTCGTGTCAGATGCCCTCGCAAGGCGTCACCTGCACTATAGTCCCTCATTCAATGAGCTACACCAAGCCGAGTTTTCTCGCAAGATTACCCACGCTATAGTCCTTCCACTCTACATTAGCCTCACCAATCCTACTGTGATCAACTCAGTACCACGGATTTGGACTTTTGGCTGCCAGCAACTGGCTAATTAACAATTATGCCCAAGGAGCACGCTAATCAACTCAACTCAGTCCTGCTAGTCACCTCAGCTGTGGCCCTCTTAAGGAAGACCTCACTCTGATCGTACCCTCAACAGGGGCACGATTTCATCACTTATTGATAGATTGTCCAAGCCTACCTCTCTCAGGACTATGTCCGAGATCCGGTATCCACCCGTGCCCTCTACCTCTCAGATCATAGGTGGGTCCAGCTGCTCAATAATAAGCATGGTTTACCCTGAGATCCCAATTTGTTATCCTCTGTGCACAGTTTACCCAGATCTTCTGGAGCGTTCAACAGGTGAAGTTGCAAATTCCATCCTTGTCTCCAAAATTCTTGTGGAAATTCTAATTAATAATGAGGAGAGACAAGGTCAATCACCAATCAGGATATTACTCTATTTAGCTCTTATTGATTATTTATTGCAATAATAAACCTTGTCGATGACCCACCCGTAAGTGATTCGTAGAGAAGTCCAATGAATGGATTTGAGCCACAGCATTTTATAGCAAAGTCCATCCTCTTGGATATTCATGACAAACAACAGATGTATGGAATGGGTCACAAGGTTAAGATTCATTTGAAAGATACTAATAATTTACAGCAAACAGGATCTGCTGTAAAGACTTCTCATTGTGTAGAAACCAGGGTCTGGCCCTGAGATATCTCTCCCTGGTACCTTCTAGTCTGGGTAGCCTAGTGGTTTGAGCGTTGTACTAGTAACCGGAAGGTTGCAAGTTCAAACCCCAAAGCTGACAAGCTACAAATCTGTCGTTACCCTCTTGAAGCTCGGGGGCACTATTTTTATGTTTGGAAAAATAATGTTCCCAAAGTAAACGGCCTATTTCTCATACCCAGATGCTAGAATATGCATATAATTGACAGATTAGGATAGAAAACAGTCTAAAGTTTCTAAAACTGTAAACATATTGTCTGTGAGTATAACAGAACTGATATTGCAGGTGGAAGCCTGAGGATAATCCAATCAGGAAGTGCCTCTTGTTTTGAAACCCTTCTGAGTTCCTATGCGTGCCTGTCCTTCATTTAAAGGGATATCAACCAGATTCCTTTTTCTGTGGCTTCTCTAAGGTGTCAAAAGTCTTTAGACATAGTTTCAGGCTTTTATTTAAAAAAAATTGCGTGAAGGATCACATCGCGTAAGTGTGTAGGTGGGGGCGCTCAGACTGAGTTGGTGCGCAATTGAGTAAAACGGGCAATGTTCCTCCCGCTGTTATCGAAAAAGCTACACACTCGGTTGATATATTATCGAATATATATTTAAAAAACTACCTGAGGAATGATTATAAAAAACGTGTGACATGTTTCTGTGGGCATTGTGAAGACTATTTGGAATTTCCATCTGCATTGTCATGACCACTCTTTCCTGTGGATTTCTGAACATAACGCGACAAACAAACGTCGGTATTTTGGGTATAAAAATAATCTTCATGGAACAAAAGGAACATTTGCTGTGTAACTGGGAGTCTCGTGAGTGAAAACATCCGAAGATCATCAAAGGTAAACGGTAAATTTGATTGCTTTTCTGATTTTCGTGACCATGTGTATGCTAGGCTATCGAAAAACTTACACAAACGCTTGGATTGGTTTCGCTGTAAAGCATAATTTCTAAATCTGAGACGACAGGGTGATTAATTAACAAAAGGCTAAGCTGTGTTTCAAAATATTGCACTTGTGATTTCATGAATATGAATATTTTCTAGTAATATTATTTGACTGTTGTGCTATGCTATTTAGTGGTTGCAGACAGAAATTATCCCGCTACAGGGATTGGTAGCGTCAAGAAGTTAACCCACTGTTCCTAGGCCGTCATTGAAAATAAGAATTTGTTCTTAACTGACTTGCCTAGTTAAATAAAGGTAAAATATTAAAAAATTAAAATGTTTAAAAAATAATGCTATGGAATGCTGTCTTTATCACCAATCCATCGTGAAGTCAGTGTTAAATCTCCCACCGACCCATTTTCAGTTCACACAGACACAATAGAGTTATATGAACCCTCTTTTCTGTTGTATAAAACATCCATTTGATACAATAATAGTATTATAACATCATCTTGTAATTTCTGTTCTGACACCTGTAACGAAGAATGGCGCCATGCAGCTGTTTGGAACTGCCTTTTACGAGCAGACAATCTCCTTGATTGACACTTGAAATGGGGATATAATGCTTGGCTAATCCCTGTTTTAGAGCTCTCATCATCATCACACTGCACTCGCTTGGCTCTCTTATTCATACTGGCTGCGTTGCTGTGTAGAGCATCAATCAACTCCTGTTGACTGTCCCCTATTGAAACATACATGCAGAGGTATAGACAGACACATGGAGTCATATACAGATGCAAGACAAAAGCAGATGGATGGACACGAATGCAGACATGCAAAAGACAAGCAGGCACATACATAATCATACACATTCATGCACACAAAATGTTAATTTCACATGTATAGTAGTCTAAACACACACATTTAACATAATTTAGCTCTCACCCAGAGCGATTCGCCTTGTCGGCTCAGGGCTTCGTACCAGCAACATTTTGGTTACTGGCCCAACAATCCCAACCTCTAGGCTACTGTTAAGGGAATTTTTATCAATGATGACTAATTATGTATACATTTCAATCAGGACTGACTTATCCGAATACTATTATGTTACTATACATGTACTAATCAGAATACTAAATGTTACTGTATATGTATGAGGTTTCATTCTTGATCCCAGTACTGAAAATAATGTGTGTGTGTGAACGTGGGCAAGAGTTTAGAACAATGACGGTCTGTTCCTTGGTATGCAAGACAATGCTAGACCTCATGTGGCTGGAGTGTGTCAGCAGTTCCTGCAAGGGGAAGGCATTGATGCTATGGACTGGCCCGCCCGTTCCCCAGACCTGAATCCAATTGAGCACATCTGGGACATCATGTCTCGCTCCATCCACCAACGCCACGTTACACCACAGACTGTCCAGGAATTGGTGGATGCTTTAGTCCAGGTCTGGGAGGAGATCCCTCAGGAGACCATCCGCCACCTCATCAGGAGCATGACCAGGCATTGTAGGGAGGTCATACAGGCACGTGGAGGCCACACACACTACTGAGCCTCATTTTGACTTGTTTTAAGGACATTACATCAAAGTTGGATCAGCCTGTAGTGTGGTTTTCCACTTTAATTTTGAGTGTGACTCCAAATCCAGACCTCCATGGGTTGATAAATTTGATTTCCATTGGTCATTTTTGTGTGATTTTGTTGTCAGCACATTCAACTATGTAAATAAAAAAAGTATTTAATAAGAATATTACATTCATTCAGATCTAGGATGTGTTATTTTACTGTTCCCTTAATTTTTTTGAGCAGTGTATATTAAAACAGTATTTTACAATGAAGGTCTACAGTAGCCTCAACAGCACTATGTAGGGTACCACCATGGTGTAGCCAGAGGACAGCTACAGTACTTTCCGTCCTCCTCTGGATACATCGACGTCCAAACAAAATCTAGGAGGCTCATGTTTCCCACCCCCTTCGATAGATTACACAGTAACATCCAGCCTATCAATGCTCTTGCAGCATGATGACATGTTGTCCACCAAATCAAAGGATCAGAGAATGAATCTAGAACTGAAAGCATAAGATACTACTACCTACCATTGCAGTACATGAAATGTGGTGAGTAGTTGATTCAGAGAGAAAGACAATAGTTGAACAGTTTTGAACAAATCATTTCTTAAAAAATGAAGAAGCAAGAGAGAGCGAGAGACAGCAATGTTTCATTGTATTTTTTTCACTTTGCTAGCGAATGCAGCTGGCTAGTTTAGCATACTCAAACACCCAGCTCAAACAGAGAGGGATGCTATGTTAGCTAGCTGGCTATGGCTAAGTGTCTTCTAAATTAAGGTAAGCTTTTGGTTTTATTAATTTATTGCCACCGGGGCCCTCCAGTGTAACCGCTAAACTGCTTGCTGACTGTCCTGTACTGCATGATTGTAGAGGGTTTACTAACACATTAGTTCTATTAGCTATGTTGACTATGATGTTAGCTAATATGGAACAACAATGTAGGCTGTGTATAGCGGTTAGCGGTTATGATATGGAGGTATGGCTTGGAAAGGTCTTTCCACCTGGTCACAGACAGCTGATGTGTTGTGCACTGAAGTCCACAAGCAAATGGAAAAAGGTGAGAGGAGAGCACGTAGATGTAAGATGGAGAGCACGTAGATACAAGATAGAATTATACAATGAGCAAAGGGAAATCATGCTGTTTGTATGTGGCTGCTATGAAATTGAACTGTGTGTGTTGGTGATCAGGGGTGTATTTATTCTGCCGATTCTGTTGAAAAAAAGTTCTTAAACGGAGGCAAATGGAATGAAACTGGGATAAACATACCTGAATTTGTCCAATAGGAACTCTTGTTTGCAACTGTTGGACTAATGATTACACCCTATATCAGTTAGATACAGTGTCTGTCACCTTACTTACTCAACATTTGAGTAATTACTCAGATTTGAGTATCATGTAGTAGCCTAAACCTATCGATGTTACATTGAGGTGGGTGAATGGAATAGGAGTGACAGTCATCCAATATGCTGTAATAGAAATTATCATCCTCTCTCATCTCAAACGTCACCTACCGCCACTGCTATAAAAGGAGGGAGCAGCCACGGGCTGTAGTCTATCACAGCGTCACCACATGCATCATCTACAGCACTTACGCGATAGCCCTGCTGCTGCCGCTGGTCAATATACTGCATTGTATTATCACCAGTAGAGATTTGTGTAATTTAGGTGGGAAAATGGACAGAGGGTAGGACAAAGATAAGGGGAGAGGTGAGAAAAGGTGAGGAAAGGAGAAGAGGAGAGGGAGAGGAGAAAAGAGTAGAGCAAAGGCAAGGAGAGGAGAGTAGAAGAGAAGAAAATTAAAGAGAAGAGAAGCAGCTAAGATGGAGATGGATAAGTAACAAAAGCATATGGGACCAGAGATGTGAAAATGTTGTCGACTGGCAGGTGTGAAGGAACAACAGACAGTTGTACTTGTCAGGTCAGGTGATACGTTTTGTAATGAGATTACCTCATCAAACATGCAATGACTTCCACGTTTATTTAAAAAATATGTATTTGGATCTACAATATATCACTGTAGCAAACAAGGGCCTCTTTTTGAGAGAGGTAGATAGAATTATGATACAACTTAAATCATACACAAGTGAATGTGGGTTCACACACACACACACACACACAAAAAAGCTTCCTCCGATCGAGTGAATATGTCACGACCGCGTCCCCATGATAGCTGTTACCCAGCTGTCATGTGACATGCCTGTTTGTGTGTGACACGTGTATGACATTTCTCCCAATGGGAATAGCCTGCTTGTCATAATGTGTCAATGCTCCCTCGCTGCGTGTGATGTCAGCCATTGTGCCACCACTTGGTGACCACAGATGACACCCGCGGAGAGTGACACATGAGTAGGGCAACTTTGAGACACCGCATCATGCCTCTTCTGACTTTTACTGTCCCTATAATGACGGGTTTCACATTTTAAGCAACTGTTTTTTTCTCAGCCGAGCATTTTGGGGAAATAATAACTGCATTGTTTTGACATTACTTGAGCCTAGTGCTGCAAGAGTGGGTCAAAAATTTAGTTTGTTTCAATTAACTGGCTGTATGAGCTATGACTTTTTACTGTAGTCTTCCCTGGTATACATTTTGTGTTTGAGGAGCTAAGCATCTTTACATTGGAGTGCAAGTCAATTACAATTTCTATGGATTAAACAAAAATCCTGCCGATAATGAGAAACAATCACACTGGCCATGGGGTAGCCTAGCAATAGTCTGCACTCATGGGTTGTTGTTATCTTTGTTGTTGTTATTTTTAGGCAGTTAGGAAATGGCTATAGTGATAAACAGAGAGAGAGTGAGAGAGGGAGTGATAAAGAGAGAGGGAGACGATGAGAGAGAAAGAGAGAGATGGAGAGAGAAAGAGAGAGCGACAAGGAGAGAGAGGAAAGGGGAGAAAACATTGAGGTTGGGAGGAATTAGCAAGCTTAAAGGACTCCCGCCAGAGGATGTTGCCGCCATTAATTTGACATAATTTCCTGTCCTAGATAGGAAATGCACATTTAGGTTCCACCTCTGCAGAACGACGAAGGCAACTTATACATATTCATGAATTGAGTGAGGGAATTTTCATGTGGAGTTGATAAACATCAACAATCAGGGCCATGACAGTTGTCAGTGTAGCTAGAATGCTAACCTTAACTGGCTAGCTAATGTTGTTGGTGTTTTTTAAACTCTACTATATTCCACAGATTAGGCAGCTGGCTCTATAGCTGGTTCTGGAGCTGGATTTGTCATAAGGGAATACTTTGTCACAGATGGAAACCACCAGCCTATCTTTGACTTCGCCATCTACTGTTATCTCAAAAGTTTTAACATTGTCCATAAATTGTGGCCGCGAAACCGCCATAGAAATAGTTAGAAAGAATTAGATGAAGCTCTGGTAATATGGATACCTATTGAAAGGTAGCTGATATGCATTTTTCTGCATTGTAATGGAAACGGTGCAACCTTTGGTAGGTAGGCTGCTGGCTGACTTTGGCTGCAGGACAGCAAAGCCAAATCAGCCCATACTTATTGGCTGCAATGACTTCCCTCGTGATCATGCAAGCCACAAATGACATGTTAATATGAATGAATTTTATTTTGCGGGTGCATTTTCATTATCTGAATAGGCACCTGTGGCTTCTAGTTAACGTTACACCAATCAAAGTGTGTAGTGAAGCAAAACATTTGTGGTCAAAACCATTAATCTTTGGGAAACTCGGGGAGCGGGTTTGCAAAATGCTATCTTAATATCATGCAATAATACAATATAAAAATGTAACAGATAAATACAAAACATTAACATCACCTGCTCTTTCCATGACCTAGACTGACCACTTCAATCAGATTAGATGTAGGGAGGAGACAGGTTAAAGAAGGATTTTTAACCCTTGAGAAAATTGAGACATGGATTGTGAATATGTGCCATTCAGAGGGTGAATGGGCAAGACAAAATGTTTAAGCGCCTTTGAACGGTGTTTGGTAGTAGGTGCCAGCCGCACCAGTTTGTGTCAAGAACTGCAATGCTGCTGGGTTTTTCACTCTCAGATTTCCATGTGTAACCAGCCTACTTGAGACAACAGTGGGAAGCATTGGAGTAAACATGGGCCAGCAACACCTTGTAGAGCCCTTGCCCTGACGAATTGAGACTGTTCGCAGGGCAAAATGTATACTCAGTGTTTATTTTTAATACAGACTTTCTCAAAAACAACTGAAAATGGACAAATTACAGTGGCTTGCGAAAGTATTCCACCCCCCTTGGCATTTTTCTAATTTTGGTTTCTTACAACTTGGAAATAAAGTGGATTTTGGGGGGGTTGTATCATTTGATTTACACGACCTGCCTACCACTTTGAAGATTCAAAATATTTTTTATTGTGAAACAAACAAGAAATAAGTAAAGAAAAATGGAAAACTTGAGTCTGCATAACTATTCACCTGCCGAAGTCAATACTTTGTAGAGCTTTTTTGCATGAATTACAGCTGCAAGCCTTTTGGGGTATATCTCTATAAGCTTGACACATCTAGCCACTGGGATTTTTGCCCATTCTTCAAGGCAAAACTGCTCCAGCTCCTTCAAGGAGGACGGGTTCTGCTGGTGTACAGCACTCTTTATGTCATACCACATATTCTCAATTGGATTGAGGTCTGGGCTTTGACCAGGCCATTCCAAGAGATGTAAATGTTGTCCTTTAAACCACTCGAGTGTTGCTTTAGCAGTATACTTAGGGTCATTGTCCTGCTGGAAGGTGAATCTCCGTCCCAGTCTCAAATCTCTGGAAGACTGAAACAGGTTTCCCTCAAGGATTTCCCTGTATTTAGTGCCATCCATCATTCCTTCAATTCTGACCAGTTTCCCAGTCCCTGCCGATGAAAAACATCCCCACAGCATGATGCTGCCAGCACCATGCTTCACTGTGGGGATGGTGTTCTCGGGGTGATAAGAGGTGTTGGGTTTGTAACAGACATAGCGTTTTCCTTGATGGCCAAAAAGCTCAATTTTAGTCTCATCTGACCAGAGTACCTTCTTTCATATGTTTGGGGAGTCTCCCACATGCCTTTTGGCGAACACCAAGCATGTTTGCTTATTTGTTTCTTTAAAGCCCAGCTCTGTGGAGTGTATGGTTTAAAGTGGTCCTATTGACAGATACCTCAATCTCCCATGTGGAGCTTTGCAGCTCCTTCAGAGTTATCTTTGGTCTCTTTGTTGCCTCTCTGATTAATGCCCTCCTTGCCTGGTCTGTGAATTTTGGTGGGCGGCCCTCTTTTGGCAGGTTTGTTGTGGTGCCATATTCTTTCCATTTTTTTAATATTGGATTTAATGGTGCTCTGTGGGATGTTCAGTTTCAGTTTTTTTTTATAACCCAACCCCGATCTGTACTTCTCCACAACTTTGTCCCTGACTTGTTTGGAGAGCTCCTTGGACTTAATGGTGCCGCTTGCTTGGTAGTGCCCCTTGCTTAGTGGTGTTACAGACTCTGGGGCCTTTCAGAACAGGCGTATGTATACTGAGATCATGTGACACTTAAATAAAGTCCACCTGGGTGCAATCTAACTAATTATGTGACTTCTGAAGGTAATTGGTTGCACCAGATCTTATTTCGGGGCTTCATAGCAAAGGGGGTGAATATATATGGACACAACATTTTTCAATTTTTATATTTTTTAGAATTTCTTTCATTTCACTTCACAAATTTGGACTATATTATTTCCATTACATAAAATCCAAATAAAAATCCATTTAAATTATAGGTTGTAATGCACCATAATAGGAAAAACGCCAAGGGGGATTAATACTTTTGCAAGGCACTGTACCCAATGGATTATAATAATTGGAGGTGCAAAAAAAAAAATCCCCCTTTTTTATTTGCTCCATGTGTCAGGTGGCCAAGTGAACACAATGCTGTTTGGCTCATCTCAGTTAAGAAGAGGAATAACTTTGCAGCTGTTTTAAAGCTATGCTACCCGACCCTTGCCCGACGGGCCCCGACATTAAACATCAGGTTAGGGCCGGGTAGGGACTGTTTTTTCTATCAACAACTAAGAAGCCCAGATGAAACCGTTGCTATGGATACTCAGACTCCTTAAGTCTGAGCACAGTGCATGCAGAGTGAGCTACGTTCAGGGAGCGAGTGACAGACAGAGTGGAGCAGCTAATGGATTTACTAATGGAGGAAGTTATTTCTGATTTTGGGCTTCGGGCAGGGCCGGGCCTTAAATTTGCCAGAAGCAATCAGGCTTGGTTAGAGCAGAGCCTAAACGTTGTGAGAATGGGTTGGGCTCGGTCTTAAAATTAATGTCTGTGCAGAGCTCTAATCTTTTTCTGATTTTAAAAAACAATGCCATGCTGGTGGGTGGTGACATTCAAACAAAACCCAGCCCTGAAATGAAACATTGGCTGAAAATATTTTCTGTCACATCACAGGAAAAGACTCCACATTCACATGGATTTGCACGATGTGGACATTTTGGATTTTTTCACTTCAAGCCAAAATATACCACACTTTGACTAAAATTACGAGTTGTCTGGCCATCGTCTTTCAGCTCGAAAAAGTGGATTTCTACTGGTCTGGTTGTTTAAAGGGCATTATGACAGTATACACAGGATTTAGCATTTAAATGAAGGATTATGGGCCTTTGCTTTGATAGAAAGAGCCACCTTATAGCCATTGGAACAATTGGTTTGTTCTCCAGGTGCGATTTCAAAGGTGGCATCCAGCTGTTCGTCTTGGATGCTGGTCAGAAGATGGGGATGCTAAATCCATTCCACCAAGAAATTCCACCCAGATTTGTCATGCTGACCTCTCTAGAAATCATACTGTCTGGGGCCATCTTACCCTTACCCTTACCCTGACCCTAAGCCTAACCCTAACCCTAACCCCAAAACCTAACCTTAACCCTAACCACAAACCTAACCTTAGCTCTTAACCCTAAGCCTAAAAAATCCTAACACTAATTCTAACTTTAACCCTAAACTCACTGGAAATAGCATTTCAAATCAAATCAAATCAAATTTTATTTGTCACATACACATGGTTAGCAGATGTTAATGCGAGTGTAGCGAAATGCTTGTGCTTCTAGTTCCGACAATGCAGTAATAACCAACAAGTAATCTAACTAACAATTCCAAAACTACTGTCTTATACACAGTGTAAGGGGATAAAGAATATGTACATAAGGATATATGAATGAGTGATGGTACAGAGCAGCATAGGCAAGATACAGTAGATGGTATCGAGTACAGTATATACATATGAGATGAGTATGTAAACAAAGTGGCATAGTTAAAGTGGCTAGTGATACATGTATTACATAAGGATGCAGTCGATGATATAGAGTACAGTATATACGTATGCATATGAGATGAATAATGTAGGGTAAGTAACATTATATAAGGTAGCATTGTTTAAAGTGGCTAGTGATATATTTACATCATTTCCCATCAATTCCCATTATTAAAGTGGCTGGAGTTGAGTCAGTGTCAGTGTGTTGGCAGCAGCCACTCAATGTTAGTGGTGGCTGTTTAACAGTCTGATGGCCTTGAGATAGAAGCTGTTTTTCAGTCTCTCGGTCCCAGCTTTGATGCACCTGTACTGACCTCGCCTTCTGGATGATAGCGGGGTGAACAGGCAGTGGCTCGGGTGGTTGATGTCCTTGATGATCTTTATGGCCTTCCTGTAACATCGGGTGGTGTAGGTGTCCTGGAGGGCAGGTAGTTTGCCCCCGGTGATGCGTTGTGCAGACCTCACTACCCTCTGGAGAGCCTTACGGTTGTGGGCGGAGCAGTTGCCATACCAGGCGGTGATACAGCCCGCCAGGATGCTCTCGATTGTGCATCTGTAGAAGTTTGTGAGTGCTTTTGGTGACCTTGTGTAGACTAACAAAATCATATAATTTGGTAAAATGTTGGTTTGTTTACTATTCTTGTGGGGACTTCCCCACAAGTCTAGTTAAACACGTCCACATGTAGACGTCCACAAAAAACAGACACACAAACGTATTTCCACCACAAGCACAACCTGTATGTTCATTGTCGATGTGCCAGAAAGGTACCCTATAATTTGGTTAGCTCGATGATATCTCCCACACAATTATTATGTGCAGCTTCACGCCTCAGACCTCCCTTTCAGAGGCTGGAGTAGGCCCATTTTCTGGAGTGAATTAGCCTAGATACCACATAGCGTACCCTGCCCTGTGGTGTGTGAAAAGCCTGATACAGAGTGTATATTGTGGAGCCAAAAGTGACAAGCGTAGGTAGTTACAGTGCACTAAGCAAGGGGCCATTGATGGCTAGTGTCATGTGAATTGGGAACAGTAGCCATTAAAAAATGTTACGGCCTCGTGTCCAGTTTCTGAGCTTTTGCTATATGGAGGTGTTTCCATGATGTCAGTACTTGACTCCTGGAAGCTGGAAAGAGTGTCTCAACTCCCCCAACTGGAATTGATATGAATGACGCAACACTGACCAAGTCATCTCTATGACTCAGATGCATGTTAGCTCCTAGGGTTTTATAGCAGGAACCTGGTTATGGAGATTTACAGAGATTTCCTAACCAAAACAACTGATAAATATGTACATTTGAATAAATTATTTATATGAACAGCACAGTGGCGACCCGTCATTCAGGGCAGGTGGGGCTCGAAAATCCAGGCCCCATGGGTGTTGCCATAGAGTTACATTAGAAGTGCCTATCTAAGAAGGCTCAATAAATTGGCCACAATAAAATTATGTCAAATCACGTTATAACTACAGCAGCTATGATTGGACTGATCATATCAACATCATCATTTCAAACTCTTAGCTAGCAGTCATCATCATGAAACAAGTCGGAAATCTACTGGCATATCCTTTTCAAGTCTTGTCATATGAAGAGAATAAATAAAATAAAATGTATCTGTCACACCCTGATCTGTCTCACCTGTCCTTGTGATTGTCTCCAACCCCTCCAGGTGTTGCTTATATTCCCCTGTGTATATATCCTTGTGTTTCCTGTCTCTCTGTGCCAGTTAATCTTTTTTGTCAAGTCAACCAGCATTTTTTCTTGATCCTATTCTTCCCAGTCTCTGTGTGTTTCTAGTCCTCCTGGTTTCGACCCTTGCCTGTCCTGACTCCGAACCCACCTGCCTGACCACTCTGCCTGTTCTGACTACCAGCCTGTCTATCCCCTTGTACTGTTTTGGATTCGGATCTGTCTTATGAACTCTCGCCTGTCCCTGACCTGCCTTTGCCTACTCCCTTTGTTATAATAAATATCAGAGCTCAGCCATCTGCCTCCTGTGTCTGCATTTGGGTCTCACATTGTGCCATTATAGTATCGGTGCTCATCGGCCATGAACATTACACAACAAGTTGTAAATCGCAAATTCAACAGTGAGTGGTTTGGAAGGAATCAGTGGATAACTGCAAGCCTTGCAAAGAAATCACTAGCCTGCAATTCAGTGGAGTGGCTGTTTGGTCTCAACTCTAACATTAAGGGTCTCTTTTCCAAGTTTAAAATTATACAAATTTCAACATTGGCCATGCTGTCATTGAAGCATGATTTGTGCTGTTAAACAACTGTTAGCTCGGACTGCAAAATCTGACTTGAGTTCAAGACAACTGGGAACTCGGGAAAAATGAGCTACGACTGGGAAAATATGTTCGGAACTTTCATCCAACTCGGAGTTGTAAATCCGGATCTCGGGCCTCTTTCTAGATCTACGACCTGAATATCACAATTTTCGAGTTCCCAGTTGTCTTAAAAGAACCATACATCCAGAAAATGTCAGAATTTGATGACAAAGTTTGATGACAAAATTTATTCACCAAGGACCACCTTCCTGCATGTTCAAGTGAGTACAGTACAACAAGGTAAGTCCAAAGATTTTGTGTATGCTGCTGCATAAATCATGTAATATGCCAGGGAGATATGTATACTGTAACTAAGAAAGAAATACTAAGTGTATGTCGTGTAGTAAGCTGGTAGTAGCCCATGTGCCTCACAATAATAATTTGGTCTATTGTTACAGTGCATTGCAAAAGTATTCATCCCCCTTGGTGTTTTTCATATTTTGTTGCATTGCAATCTGAAATTAAAATAGATTTTTCTTTGGAACGGACATACACAAAATAGTCAAAATTTGTGAAGTAAAATTCAAAAATGTTACTAAAAATTCAAAAATATAAAAAACGGAAAAGTGGTGCGTGCATATGAATTCACCCCTTTTGCTATGAAGTCCCAAAATAAGATCTGGTAGAAGCAATTACCTTCAGAAGGCACATACAGTAATTAGTGAAATAAAGTCCACCTGGGTGCAATCTAATTGTCAATTGATATGTCACATGATCTCATTATATGTACACTTGTTCATAAAGGGCTCAGGGTCTGCAACACAAATAAGCGGCACCATCGAAGACCAAGCTGCTCTCCAAACAGGTTGGGAGCAAAGTTCTGGGGCAGTTCAGGTCAGGGTTGGGTATAAAAAAACTGAAACGTTGAACATCCCACGGAGCACCATTAAATCCATGACTAAAATGGAAAGAATATGGCACCACAACAAACCTGCCAAGAGAGGGCTGCCAACCAAAACTTACAACCAGGCAAGGAGGGCATTAATCAGAGAGGCAACAAAGAGACCAAAGATAACCCTGAAGGAGCTGCAAAGCTCCACAGCGGAGATTGGAGTATCTGTCCATAGTGTCACGTTCTGACCATAGTTCTGTTATTTTATTCTTTGTTTTAGTATGGTCAGGGCGTGAGTTGGGGTGGGCAGTCTATGTTGGTTTCTCTATGTTGGATTTTGTGTTCGGTTCTCAATCAGAGGCAGGTGTCGTTAGTTGTCTCTGATTGAGAATCATACTTAGGTAGCCTGGGTTTCACTTTTGGTTTGTGGGTGTTTGTTTCCATGTGAGTGTTTGGGCCACACGGTACTGTTTCGGTTTTGTAAATTCACGTCATCGTTTATTGTTTTGATTCAGTGTTCAGTGCTTTCTTTAATTAAAATCATCATGAACACTTACCACGCTGCGCTTTGGTCCGATCCTTACTCCTCCGCAGACGAAGAGGAGGAAATCCGTTACAGAAACACCCACCACAAAAGGACCAAGCAGGGTGGTAACGGGCAGCAGCAAGAGAGGCAGCGATATTTGGAGAACTGGACTTGGGAAGAGATTCTGGACGGCAAAGGACCCTGGGCACAGCCAGGGGAATATCGCCGCCCCAAATCAGAGCTGGAGGCAGCGAAAGCAGAGAGGCACCGGTATGAGGAGGCAGCAAGGCAGCAAGGCTGGAAGCCAGAGAGGGGGTGTGCCACCCCATTTATTGGGGGTGGCACACGGAGAGTGTGGCTAAGTCAGGTAGGAGACCTGAGCCAACTCCCCGTGCTTACCGGAGAGCGAGAGGGACTGGGCAGGCACCGTGTTATGCGGTGGAGCGCATGGTGTCCCTGGTGCGTGTGCATATCCCGGTGCGGTACATTCCAGCTCCACGTATTGGCCGGGCTAGAGTGGGCATCGAGCCAGGTGCCGTGAAGCCGGCTCTATGCATCTGGTCTCCAGTGCGTCTCCTCGGGCCGGCGTACATGGCACCAGCCTTACGCATGGTGTCCTCGGTTCGCCAGCACAGCCCAGTGCGGTCTATTCCACCTCGCCGCACTGGCCTGGCTACGGGGAGCATTCAACCAGGTAAGGTTGGGCAGACTCGGTGCTCAAGAGCTCCAGTGCGCCTGCACGGTCCGGTCTATGCGGTGCAACCTCCACGCACCAGCCCTCCAGTGGCAGGCCCCCACACCAGGCTGTCTCTCCGTCTTCTCCCTACAGGTGCTCCCGCCTGTCCAGCTCTGCCAGAGCCTTCCTCCTGCCCAGCGCTGTCAGAGTCTCCTGTCTGTCCTGAGCCGCCAGAGTCTCCCGTCTTTCCTGAGCAGCCAGAGTCTCCCGTCTTTCCTGAGCAGCCAGAGTCTCCCGTCTTTCCTGAGCAGCCAGAGTCTCCCGTCTGTCCTGAGCCGCCAGAGTCTCCCGTCTGTCCTGAGCCGCCAGAGTCTCCCGTCTGTCCTGAGCCGCCAGAGCCGCCTTCCTGCCAGGAACCGCCAGAGCCGCCAGTCAGCCAGGAGCCGCCAGTCAGCCAGGAGCCGCCAGAGCCGCCATCCAGCCAGGAGCCGCCAGAGCCATCAACCAGCCAGGAGCCTCCATGAGCCGCCAGGAGCCGCCAAATTCACGTCATTGTTTATTGTTTTGATTCAGTGTTCAGTGCTCACGTTAAATCATCATGAACACTTACCTCGCTGTGCTTCTGGTCCGATCCTTACTCCTCCACAGACGAAGAGGAGGGAAATCTGCTACACATAGGACCACTTTAATCCGTACACGCCACAGAGCTGGGCTTTAGGGAAGAATAGCCATTAAAAACATTGCTTAATAAGGAGGCTGCGAATTTCCGCAGCTTTTTGTTAAAAATCGCGCTACATTTCAGCGTCCTGCTACTCATGCCAGGAATATAGTATATGCATATGATAAGTGTGTGTGTATAGAAAACACTCTGAAGTCTCTAAAACTGGTTAAATTGTGTCTGTGGCTATAACATAACGTGTTTAGGAGTCAAAATCCTTCGAAAAACTGTTCACAAAAAACACAAAAATAATATCCATCCGCCAGTCAATGTATTGTCTAAGGCTGAAAAAAATACATGGGGATCCCCTGTAAACGCCTACAGCTTCCACACGATGTCGCCAGTGCTGTCATTTTGGGGCTGCTTTATCCTTGGTTTGGTGACGTGTATGCTCTTCCTTTCTTGGGGCTCACCACAGGATGTTATGAAAGTGAAAACATGGAGTATGATTTCAAGACTTGCTGCTATCGAATACAGATCGCCCCGTGATCAATTTAATAGATTATTAACTTTTATTAATACCTAAAGTTGGTTTAGAAAAGTAATTTGAAGTGATTTGTAAAAGTATATAGGCAACTTTTGTAATTTTAAAAAGTGACGTTGCGTCTTGTAAAGGGGCATTTTTCTGGATCAGACCGGTCTTCAGCAAATCACATTTTGGGTATACAATGACGGATTTAATCGGGAAAAAGACCCAATTGTGATGTTTATGTGACATATAGGAGTTCCAAGAAAGAAGCTCGTCAAAGGTAATGAATGTTTTATATTTTATTTCTGCGTTTTGGGTAGCGCCGGCTACCGCAAAATCTGTTGTTTTGTTGACGGTCTGGTATTCGGGGGGTTGCATGCTATCAGATAATAGCTTCTCATGCTTTCGCCGAAAAGCATTTCACAACGAGTGTAGCTTTGATTCAGTACCTTGTATGTGTGTTTTAATGAAAGTTTGAGTTTTATCGAAAACAATAGGTGGCGCTCTAAAATTTCCGCTGATTTGATCCCGCCACAGGGACCTCATCCATAAGAAGTTAAAGAAACAAATAAGCAAACACTTTTGGTGTTCGCCAAAAGGCGTGTGGGAGACTCCCCAAACATACTGTATAAAAAAAAGGTATTCTGGTCAGATGAGACTAAAATTGAGCTTATTGGCCATCAAGGAAAACACTACGCCTGTTGCAAACCCAACACCTCGCATCACCCTGAGAACACCATCCCCACAGGGAAGCATAGTGGTTGCAGCATCATACTGTGGGGATGTTTTTCATCGGCAGGGACTGGGAAACTGGTCAGAATTGAAGGAATGATGGATGGCGCTAAAAACAGGGAAATTATTGAGGGAAACCTGTTTCAGTCTTCCAGAGAATTGAGACTGGGACGGAGGTTCACCTTCCAGCAGGACAATGACCCTAAGCATACTGCTAAAGCAACACTTGAGTGGTTTAAGGGGAAACATTTAAATGTCTCTCAATCCAATTGAGAATCTGTGGTATGACTTAAAGATTGCTGTACACCAGCGGAACCAGCCTACTTCTTCATTTAATTTTGAATTACATATTTTAATTTCACCTTTATTTAACCAGTTAGTTCTCATTTTCAACTGTGACCTGGCCAAGATAAAGGAAAGCAGTGCGAAACAAACAACAGCACAGAGTTACACATGGAATAAACAAACGTACAGTCAATAACAATTACAATTCAGCAATTAAACACTGGAGTGATAGATGTGCAAAAGATGAATGTGCAAGTAGAGATACTGGGGTGCAAGGGAGCAAAACAATAAATTCAATACTGGGATGAGGTAGTTGGATGGGCTATTTACAGATGGGCTATGTACAGGTGCAATGATCTGTGAGCAACTCTATCAGCTGATGCTTATACTTAGCGAGGGAGATATGAGTCTCCAGCTTCAATGATTTTTACAATTCGTTCCAGTCATTGGCAGCAGAGAACTGGAAGGAAAGGCGACCAAAGAGGAATTGGCTTTGGGGTTGACCAGTGAACTATACCTGCTGGAGTGCGTGCTACGGGTGGGTGCTGCGATTGTGACCAGTGAGCTGAGATAAGGCGTGGCTTTACCTAGCAAAGACTTACAGATGACCTGGAGCCAGTGGGTTTGGCGACGAATATGAAGCGAGGGCCAGCCAACGAGAGCATACAGGTCACAGTGGTGGGTAGTATATGGGGCTTTGGTGACAAAATGGATGGCACTGTGATAGACTGCATCCAATTAGCTGAGTAGAGTTTTGGAGGCTATTTTGTAAATGACATTGCCGAAGTCAAGGATCAGTAGGATAGTCCGTTTTACGAGGGTATGTTTGGCAGCATGAGTGAAGGATGCTTTGTTGCAAAATAGGAAGCCGATTCTAGATTTCATTTTGGATTGGAGATGCTTAAACCTTTTGTGACTAGGTGGCAGTATTTTAATTTTTGGAAAAATAACGTTCCCGTAGTAAACGGGATATTTTGTCAGGACAAGATGCTAGAATATGCCTATAATTGACAGCTTAGGATAGAAAACACTCTAAAGTTTCCAAAACTGTAATAATATTGTCTGTGAGTATAACATAACTGATATTGCAGGCGAAAGCCTGAGAAAAATCCAATCCAGAAGTGCCTCATGTTATGAAAGTGTTGCATTCCAATGCGTCCCTATTGAGCAGTGAATGGGCTATCAACCAGATTACTTTTTATCCGTATTCCCCAAGGTGTCTACAGCATTGTGAAGTAGTTTTACGCATTTATGTTGAAGAATACCCGTAAGCGGCTACATTGCGCAACTGGTCACCTGATGGCTCCCAGAGTGATTCTCACGTATAATACAGAGGTAGCCATTATTCCAATCGGTCCTACTGAAAAACCAATTGTCCCGGTGGATATATTATCGAATAGATATTTGAAAAACACCTTGAGGATTGATTATAAACAATGTTTGCCATGTTTCTGTCGATATTATGGAGCTAATTTGGAATATATTTCAGCCAAACGTGAAGAACAAACGGAGCTATTTTGCCTACAAAAATAATATTTAGGAAAAAAGGAACATTGGCTATCTAACTGGGAGTCTCGTGAGTGAAAACATCCGAAGCTCATCGAAGGTAAACGATTTAATTTGATTGCTTTTCTGATTTCCGTGACCAAGTTACCTGCTGCTAGCTGGACAAAATGCTTTGCTAGGCTATCGATAAACTTTCAGAAATGCTTGTCTAGCTTTGGCTGTAAAGCATATTTTGAAAATCTGAGATGACAGGGTGATTAATAATATATATTAATGGAGAGGGGAACTCTGATCCGGAGAGTGAAACTGATCCTAATCTATTTGATCTATAGGTGTTGTTTATAAATAGTGGAATCATGATGCTTGTCTTGGGTCATGTTCATTAGGCACCAATGTAGTACATTTAATTTAAGCAGGAGTCACTACCTGGAATTGTCCAACAGGATATGCTCATTTTAGTTTCTGGGATGGAAATAGTTATTTCCACCATTCTGATCCATTGGGGTGTGCTAGATAACTAAAGCTTACAACTCCATTGTTGCATGCACTGCATTATGCATTAAATTGTTTTTCTTCATGGGTTCGTGCAGGTGACTGTGTATCATGACCTGCCCAGACAAATTGGTAGAATGCTTAGAATATGTGTTGGAGGTTGAAATGGGAGACAGTGCTAAGTTTCTTGTGAGGAGGCTGAGCCAGTGCTATAGCAGCCGGTCACATGCAGGAATCCATGCACTGAATTATTGCTTTCATGCTTGCTTTATGTCGAATGTATGCATTTTCTACATGTGAATTAATGTTCATAAATCTTGTAATTTTATTTTAATAAGTTGAGAGGACTCTCAAAAGAACAGAACAAGATTATGTTATTATTGCATTTTTATGCTATTAATTATTATGCTATTATTGCATCAAATTGTTGTTTTGTGCAACAAAATAGAGGGTTCTTATAACTCTATTGTGTCTGTGTGAACTGAAAGTGGGCCTCTGAGAGATTTAACACTGACAGTGGATGTACGATGAATTGGTGATAAAGACAACATTCCATAGCATGATTAGTGTCTGTGTGCCGGACTGGAAGGTACCAGGGAGAGATGGCTAGGGGCCAGACCCTGGTTTCTACACAAAGAGAAATCTTTACAAAGATGCTGTTTGCTGTGAATTATTAGTATCTTTCTTGTGAATCTTAATCTTGTGACCCATTCCATACATCTGTTGTTTGTCATGAACATCCAAGAGGATGTTTGCTATAAAATGCTGTGGCTCCAATCCGCTCGTTGGGCTTCCCAAGGAATCACCTATGGGTGGGTTGTCAACAAGCTTCAGCATTGCAATAATTGATCAATGTTATTTATAAGTTCTGAATAAAGTAATATATTGATTGGTGATTGACCTTGTCTCCTCTCATTATTTATTAGAACTTCCATGACACAGGGCTGTTTTTTTTTTTACCATACATTACGTTGACTCAGTCTACTCTATCATAGCTTGAAGGTCTCTATGAAAGAGATACACACAAGAAATTTAAACCCATTACCTGTTTTGTAGTCAATTACATGTTCATCTGCTAGGGGAAGATGGAGATGCGAAGATGTAGAAGACACATGGTAGTGTGGTTTATGGCCACTTTGGTTGAGGACTACAGGTGGCTACATTGTGCTGGTGTGTGTGTTGATGTACATATTATCGTGTAAAGGCTTGAGTTCAATGTATTTGGATATGTGTCAAACTTTTTTTCTGTCTTCTTTTCTGTCTCTGTCTTTCTCTCATTCCCTCCCCCATCGTTCTCTATCGCTCTCTCTTTCTCTCTCTCTATTTCCCTCTCTTCCTCTTCCTCCAGAACTGTAGACACCTGATAATCTGTGTGGGAGATAAGGGGACCTGGCTGTCTAATCCCTCACAATAGGTCCAACTGGTGATCACACACATCTCATCTAGTATGGCATCCGATAACAGGGCAGACAATGAGAGTGAAGACTGTATGAATTATGGGTAGATGGGCGAGACACGAGAGAAAAGCAATTGCCTCTTCAATAAGGAAGTGACTTAGAATAACTTCAGTGTTTGTCTCTTACATATTATGTTTGGGAAGCCACTTAAGTGACTCCAATTTAGCCACAATCATCTGTAACTCTTGAGGTGTTTGTTCATTATCATCATCATTTTCAAAATCAACATCACCATCAACATCACAATCATCCTCATCATCCCCATCATCATCATGTTCATCCTTGTCAACATCATCAACACTTTATTTCAACATCAAAGCAGAAACAGTTATTTTACATGTTCCTGTATTTGGTGTGTGTACTGTCCTTATATATTTGGGCTGTGTGTGTGTACTGTGTTTCTGTGTTTTCCCTGTTGGTGTTGTTTTACAGGCTGTCAATCTCCTGAGCTTCAGACATTAGTGGGACCAGCGGAGGGAGACGCGGAGCACGCTCACTCTGGGGACTCTTTTGCTCTCTCTGTCTCCATCTCACTACATCACAACCACCACCACCCCATGTCCTGGAGGACTCCCAGCCAACACAATAAGTCTCATCCTGTTAGGGAAAAAGGCTATGGTGCATCTGTTAGTTTGGCAGCCACGGTTTGGAGGTGGTCAACCAACCAAGCCTGCTGATACTGTACGCACAGCATGTGTCAAGGATAGTGTGAGTCTAATGAACACAACCGATGGAATGTGGAAAACTGTACTCTGTTAAGAAACGACCCATGCCCTTTTTGGTTTGATAAATGATCTTTATGAAAGAGTGCTGTGTACAACGAGTTGTTGTGATACTGGAGAAAAAAAATAGGGGATGTGGACAGGAATCTTTTGTATGAATTTGGAAATCAAAATGGCTCATTTCTTTCTCTGTTTTGTTCCGCCGGTAGAAAAGTTGGAGTTGTTTTAACTTCTGTGAGTCCCTTGACCCATGCAAAGCCAAGTTCTGCCGACTGAGGAGCAGAATTTTAAATAGTTGAATGAAACAAAAAATCCACACGAGTCAAAATATATATACATTTGTATTCTTCAATGTGACTCATCTGGTGAATCGTGATGCGGGGCGTGGGAGGAATAAATACATGCAATGTAAAAGTAAGTGCTATAGACTTTTAAAGTCAGAGCTCTGTGAATAGGCTTCGTAATCTGTTGGATTTAATGAAACCTGTCCCAAAAGTGAGTGAAAGGCTGAAATAACATTAGGCGGCGGACAATGGAAGCCTTTACAGTATTAAAGCCTTAACAGCTAGACCTAATTGCCTTGTCGGTGAATGGGGCGGGAGGCGGCTGACTCCTAGGGCTGCAATGTCAAGCTGACTTATCCGATCGTCCTCCTTCTCTCTTTCTTGCACCCAAATGAGAAAACGTTCCAAGTCCCGGTTGATTAAACTTCCTTATCAAACTGCACATCTTCTCTCTCTGTGCCTTATTCCTTTTGTTTATCAGATACTTCTCCAAGGGAGCCTCATTTTTCTTAACGTATTACCTGTGGAAATAGCAGAATGAGGAGAAGATAGGCTAAAGTGTACCTTCTTTGCTTTTCACTTTGACATGTCGACACCTTCAAATCAAATCAAATCAAATGTATTTATATAGACCTTCATACATCAGCTGATATCTCAAAGTGCTGTACAGAAACCCAGCCTAAAACCCCAACCAGCAAGCAATGCAGGTTTAGAAGCACGGTGGCTAGGAAAAACTCCCTAGAAAGGACAAAACCTAGGAAGAAACCTAGAGATGAACCAGGCTATGAGGGGTGACCAGTCCTCTTCTGGCTGTGCCGAGTGGAGATTATAACAGAACATGGCCAAGATGTTCAAATGTTCATAAATGACAGGCATGGTCAAATAATTTTTGTCACAGGTAGAACAGTTGAAACTGGAGAAGCAGCACGGCCAGGTGGACTGGGGACAGCAAGGAGTCATCATGCCAGGTAGTCCTGAGGCATGGTCCTAGGGCTCAGGTCCTCCGAGATAGAGAAAGAAAGAGAGAATTAGAGAGAGCAAACTTAAA
The DNA here is from genome assembly GCF_002021735.2 of Oncorhynchus kisutch. NCBI lineage: Eukaryota > Metazoa > Chordata > Actinopteri > Salmoniformes > Salmonidae > Oncorhynchus > Oncorhynchus kisutch. The sequence goes on from NC_034189.2 coordinate 31,860,030, forward strand.
TTCACACAGGACACCGGATAGGACAGGAGAAGTACTCCAGATATAACAAACTGACCCTAGCCCCCCGACACAAACTACTGCAGCATAAATACTGAAGGCTGAGACAGGAGGGGTCAGGAGACACTGTGGCCCCATCAGATGATACCCCCGGACAGGGCCAAACAGGAAGGATATAACCCCACCCACTTTGTCAAAGCACAGCCCCCACATCACTAGAGGGATATCTTCAACCACCAACCTACCATCCTGAGAAAAGGCAGAGTAAAGCCCACAAAGATCACTGCCACGGCACAACCCAAGGGGGGGGCGCCAACCCAGACAGGAAGATCAAATCAGTGACTCAACCCACTCAAGTGACGCACCCCTCCTAGGGAAGGCATGCAAGAGCACCAGTAAGCCAGTGAGGCAGAGAATCCCAGTGGAAAGAGGGGAACCGGCCAGGCAGAGACAGCAAGGGTGGTTCGTTGCTCCAGAGCCTTTCCACTCACCTTCACACTCCTGGACCAGACTACACTCAGTCATATGACCCACTGAAGAGATGAGTCTTTAGTAAAGACTTAAAGGTTGAGACCAAGTTTGCATCTCTCACATGGGAGACAGACCATTCCATAAAAATGGAGCTCTATAGGAGAAAGCCCTGCCTCCAGCTGTTTGCTTAGAAATTCTAGGGACAATTAGGAGGCCTGCGTCTTGTGACCGTAGCGTACATGTAGGTAAGTACGGCAGGACCAAATCAGAGAGATAGGTAGGAGCAAGCCCATGTAATGCTTTGAAGGTTAGCAGTAAAACCTTGAAATCAGCCCTTGCCTTGACAGGAGGCTAGCACTGGAGTAATATGATAAAAAAATGTTGGTTCTAGTCAGGATTCTAGCAGCCGTATTTAGCACTAACTGAAGTTTATTTAGTGCTTTATCCGGGTAGCCGGAAAGTAGAGCATTGCAGTAGTCTAACCTAGAAGTAACAAAAGCATGGATTAATTTTTCTGCATCATTTTTGGACAGTAAGTTTCTGATTATTGCAATGTTACGTAGATGGAAAAAACCTGTCCTTGAAACAGTCTTGATATGTTCGTCAAAAGAGAGATCAGGGTTTCTTGGGACCTAAAACAAGCATTTCTGTTTTGTCCGAGTTTAAAAGTAGAAAGTTTACAGCCATCCACTTCCTTATGTCTGAAACACAGGCTTCTAGCGAGGGCAATTTTGGGGCTTCACCATGTTTCATTGAAATGTACAGCTGTGTGTCATCTGCATAGCAGTGAAAGTTAACATTATGTTTCCGAATGACATCCCCAAGAGGTAAAATATATAGTCAAAACAATAGTGGTCCTAAAACGGAACCTTGAGGAACACCGAAATGTACAGTTGATTTGTCAGAGGACAAATCATTCACAGAGACAAACTGATATCTTTCTGACAGATAAGATCTAAACCAGGCCAGAACTTGTCCATGTAGACCAATTTGGGTTTCCAATCTCTCCAAAACAATGTGGTGATCGATGGTATCAAAAGCAGCACTAATGTCTAGGAGCACAAGGACAGATGCAGAGCCTCGGTCTGATGCCAATAAAAGGTCATTTACCACCTTCACAAGTGCAGTCTCAGTGCTATGATGGGGTCTAAAACCAGACTGAAGCATTTCGTATACATTGTTTGTCTTCAGGAAGGCAGTGAGTTGCTGCGCAACAGCCTTCTCAAAACATTTTGAGAGGAATGGAATGGAAGATTCGATATAGGCCGATAGTTTTTTATATTTTCTGGGTCAAGGTTTGGCTTTTTCAAGAGAGGCTTTATTACTGCCACTTTTAGTGAGTTTGGTACACATCTGGTGGATAGAGAGCCGTTTATTATGTTCAACATAGGAGGGCCAAGCACAGGAAGCAGCTCTTTCAGTATTTTAGTTGGAATAGGTTCCAGTATGCAGCTTGAAGGTTTAGAGGCCATGATTATTTTCATCATTGTGTCAAGAGATATAGTACTAAAACACTTGAGTGTCTCTCTTGATCCTAGGTCCTGGCAGAGTTGTGCAGACTCAGGACAACTGATCTTTGAAGGAATACGCAGATTTAAAGAGGAGTCCGTAATTTGCTTTCTAATAATCATGATCTTTTCCTCAAAGAAGTTCATGAATTTATTACAGCTGAAGTGAAAGCCATCCTCTCCTGGGGAATGCAGCTTTTTAGTTAGCTTTGCGACAGTATCAAAAAGGAATTTCGTATTGTTCTTATTTTCCTCAATTAAGTTGGAAAAATAGGATGATCGAGCAACAGTAAGGGCTCTTCGATACTGCACGGTACAGTCTTTCCAAGCTAGTCGGAAGACTTCCAGTTTGGTGAGGCGCCATTTCCGTTCCAATTTTCTGGAAGCTTGCTTCAGAGCTCGGGTATTTTCTGTATACCAGGGAGCTAGTTTCTTATGAGAAATGTTTTTAGTTTTTAGGGATGCAACTGCATCTAGGGTATTGCGCAAGGTTAAATTGAGTTCCTCTGTTCTTTCTCAGTTCTCTAATGTCAAAGAATGAGGTTTGAACCTAGCTATGAAAGCCCCTGTAGCCCTATGCCAATTAAAAGTAATCTTCATTAAATGTCCTATATATTTCAAATGTTTGTACAGATCATATCAACATTAAATACACTTTTCCTGAATAACAAGGGGTAGCAATTGACATTGACACTGTCATACCACACTAGGTGTGCACAATCAGTGAGTGCTAGTCTATAAGGCTATGTACAGTCTTCATGTACAGAAACAGACAGAGAATTGGGGAGGTGCAATCACACAGTGTAAAGACCACTACCATCAAAGTGTGCTTATCAAGCCCAGTTTAGCTGATCAATACCCTTTGTGGAAATAACCTGGACAACAGATTGGACCCCAAGGTTCGGCTGGCAGCCCAGGATGAAGGGATGTATGGAGAATTAGGGGAGAGGAGGCAGATAAGAGATGATTTTATGTTTTATGATTAGTGGAGGTTGGGATACATGTATACTGAACAAAAATCTAAACACAACATGTAAAGTGTTGGTCCCATGTTGCATGAGATGAAATAAAAGATCCAAGGTGTCACGAGTCCGACCGAGGGTGTTTCCCCTTCCCGGGCGGGTGGCGCTCGGCGGTCGTCGTCACCGGCCAATTAGCTGCCACTGATTGTTTTTCCTCCCCCTCCCTTTATGTTTAGTGGTAGCACCTGTGTATGGTTAATTAGTTTGTCTTTATTAGACAGCCGGCCCGCCTGGTTGTTGTGCGGGATTATTTCAATGTAACCTTTGGCTCTGTTGTAGAGGTACAACATTCCCTGTGTTTGGGAACGTAACTTTTGTGAGCACCCTGTGGTGCGTTGGTGCTATTAAAAGACGCACAGCATTGAACTCTCTGTCTCCTGCATTTGACTCCACACCCACGACACCCGGAGCATTACAGAATCCCGCACCTATCAAATTGAATAGAGTCAGCAGGAGCAGCAGCCAACCCTCTCCCATCGATGGAGGAACGGGTTCTCCACCACACCACCGTCCTCCATCGGATCGGGATCCGCGATGGATCAAGTGATGGAGAGAATGGACAGATGGGAGAGGAGTGGTCTCCTCTTTCCACCTTCGGCACCCACGGTTCCGGACTCCTCATCTCCCGACTCCAGCACCCTCCGTCTGACTCTACCGAGGGCTTATGATGGAGCGGCGGCGGGTTGCCAGGGGTTTCTGCTTCAGCTGGAGCTATACCTGGCCACCATCAGACCCACTCCCTCAGGAGCAGAGAGGGTGAGTGTCCTCATCTCCTGCCTCACGGGTCGTGCTCTGGAGTGGGCGAACGCAGTCTGGAATGGTCCAGACTCAGCGCGGGAGCACTACCCAGAGTTGGGGAGAACGACTATTTCGTCCCAGGCAGGAGAGGAGGAGCGCCCAGGATTACGCGCTGGAGTTCCGGACCGGATCTGGGTGGAACGACAGGGCCCTTATGGACCACTACAGGTGTAGTCTCCGAGAGGACGTCCGCTGGGAGTTAGCGTGTCGGGACACCACTCTGTCACTGGATCAGCTGATTGACATGTCCATTCGACTGGATAATCTGCTGGCTTCCCGCGGGCGTTCAGAGAGGGTCCTGTGCGTTCCACCTCCGCTCCCATTCCGATGGAGTTGGGTGGGGCTGCACCGAGGGGTACCGGAGGAGGGTCCTTCCTTGCACCAAATGTAGTCGGAGAGGACACACGTCTGATCGGTGCTGGGGGGTCCGTCTGGGAGTAGAGATGGCAGGCGGAACGCTTCTCGGTCACCCCAGGTGAGTCAGCATCAAACTCACCCAGAACCCCCTGTTGGCCACATGTTTGTCTTAACCTTTTTCCTTCACTTTTTTCCCTCTTCCCAGCATAGGGCGCTAGTCGATTCAGGCGCAGCTGGGAACTTTATGGATCGCGGACTCGCCCTTAAGTTAGGGGTTCCGCTGGTGCCGATAGATTCTCCTTTCACCGTGCACTCCCTAGATAGCCGGCCATTAGGGTCAGGGATGGTCAGGGAGACCACGGTCCCACTGGACATGGTGAGGCAGGGGAATCATAGGGAGCGTATCAGTTTCTTTATTATTGATTCGCCTGCGTTTCCAGTGGTGCTGGGGACTCCCTGGCTGGCCCGGCACAATCCTAACATTTCGTGGAGACAGGGGGTTCTCCAGGAGTGGTCAGAGGAGTGTTCTGGAAGGTGTTTGGGAGTTTCCATCGGTCCCACGTCGGTGGAGAGTCCAGACCAGGGTTCCATGGTGTGCATTCCCCCCCCGAGTATGCCGATTTGGCAATCGCTTTCAGTAAAGTGAAAGCGACTAAATTACCACCTTATCGACCGGGAAGGGATTGTACGATAGATCTCCAGGTAGACGCTGCGCTTCCCAAGAGTCACGTGTACCCGCTGTCCCAGGAGGAGAAATTGGCAATGGAGACATATGTCACGGAGTCGCTGGGACAGGGGTACATTCGGCCCTCCATTTCACCTGTCTCCTCGAGTTTCTTTTTTATGAGGAAAAAGGAGGGAGGTTTGCGTCCGTGTATCGATTATAGAGGTCTAAACGCCATCACAGTGGGGTATAGTTACCCTCTACCTCTCATCGCTACGGCGGTGGAATCGTTCCACGGAGCACAGTTCTTCACAAAACTGGATCTCAGGAGCGCGTATAGTCTGGTGCGTATTCGGAAGGGAGACGAGTGGAAAACCGCATTTAGTACTACATCAGGCCACTATGAGTACCTCGTCATGCCGTATGGGTTAAAAAATGCTCCAGACGTTTTTCAATCCTTTGTAGACGAGATTCTCAGGGACCTGTGCGGGCAGGGAGTGGTTGTTTATATCGATGACATTCTGATCTACTCGGCCACTCACACCGCGCATGTGTCTCTGGTGCGCAAGGTGCTTGGTAGACTGCTGGAGCATGACCTATACGTCAAGGCTGAGAAATGCGTGCTCTCTAAACGAGCCGTGTCTTTTCTGGGATATCGCATTTCCACCTCGGGGGTAGTGATGGAGGGTGACCGCATTAGGACCGTGCGTAATTGGCCGACTCCGACCACGGTAAAGGAGGTGCAGCGGTTTTTGGGTTTTGCCAACTACTACCGGAGGTTTATCCGGGGTTTTGGCCAGATAGCGGCTCCCATCACCTCACTGCTGAAGGGGGGCCCGGTGCGGTTGCAGTGGTCAGCAAAGGCGGACGGAGCATTCAACAAGTTGAAGGCGCTGTTCACTGATGCACCCGTGTTGGCGCATCCGGACCCCTCTCTAGCATTCATAGTGGAGGTGGACGCGTCCGAGGCTGGGGTGGGTGCCGTGCTATCACAGCGCTCGGGTACGCCACCAAAACCCCGCCCCTGCGCTTTCTTCTCAAGGAAGCTCAGCCCAGCGGAGCGTAACTATGATGTGGGGGACCGGGAGTTGCTAGCAGTGGTTAGAGCTCTGAAGGTGTGGAGACGCTGGCTTGAGGGGGCTAAGCACCCCTTTCTCATCTGGACCGACCACCAGAATCTGGAGTATATTCGGGCAGCTAGGAGACTTAACCCATGTCAGGCAAGGTGGGCCATATTCTTCACCCGGTTCCGGTTTACTTTGTCTTATAGACCGGGCTCCCAGAACGTAAAGGCTGACGCACTGTCCCGCCTTTACGACACGGAGGATGGGTCCACCGAACCTACTCCCATTCTTCCCGCCTCAAAGCTGGTAGCCCCAGTGGTATGGGAGGTGGACTCGGACATCGAGCGGGCGTTACGGGCTGAACCCGCGCCTCCTCAGTGTCCAGCGGGGCGAAGGTACGTGCCGCTTGGTGTTCGGGACAAACTGATTCGGTGGGCGCACGTCCTACCCTCCTCGGGTCACCCTGGGGTGACGAGGACAGTGGGGAGCCTTCAGGGGAGGTATTGGTGGCCTACGTTGGCTAAGGATGTTAAGGGTTATGTCTCCTCCTGTTCAGTGTGCGCTCAGAGTAAGGCTCCTAGGCACCTTCCTAGAGCGAAGCTACAACCCCTCCCCGTTCCACAGCGGCCATGGTCACATCTGTCCATAGATTTCCTGACCGATCTTCCGCCGTCTCAGGGGAACACCACGGTTCTAGTGATTGTGGATCGGTTCTCTAAGTCCTGCCGTCTCCTCCCGTTGCCCGGTATCCCTACAGCCCTACAGACTGCGGAGGCGTTATTCACCCATGTCTTTCGGCACTACGGGGTGTGGGGGGACATCGGGGGGACATCGTTTCTGATCGGGGCCCCCAATTCATGTCTCGGGTATGGAGAGCGTTCATGGAACGCTTGGGGGTCTCTGTCAGCCTGACCTCCGGTTATCACCCCGAGAATAATGGGCAGGTGGAGAGAGTGAACCAGGAGGTGGGTAGGTTTCTGCGGTCGTATTGCCAGGATCGGCCAGGGGAGTGGGCACGATACATTCCCTGGGCTGAAATGGCTCAGAACTCACTACGCCACTCCTCTACTAACGTGTCCCCTTTTCAGTGTGTGTTGGGGTACCAGCCGGTCCTGGCACCATGGCATCCGAGCCAGACCGAGGCTCCTGCGGTGGAGGAATGGGTACAGCGCTCCAAGGAGACCTGGAGGGCCGTCCAGGAATCTCTACGACAAGCGAGTGGACGGCAGAAGAGGAGTGCTGACCGCCACCGCAGTGAGGCCCCCGTGTTTGTACCGGGGGACAGGGTCTGGCTCTCGACCTGAAACCTACCTCTCCGCTTGCCCTGCCGGAAGCTGGGTCTGCAGTGTGTAGGGCCCTTTAAAGTCCTGAGGAGAATAAACGAGGTGTGTTATCGATTACAACTCCCTTCCTATTATCGTATTAACCCCTCGTTTCATGTGTCTTTCCTCAGGCCGGTGGTAGCTGGTCCCCTGCAGGACAGTGAGGTGCCGGAGGTCCCCCCCCCCCACCCCTCTGGACATCGAGGGGTACACGATCCAGGCCATTCTGGACTCAAGACGCCGGGTGAGGGGCCCGCAGTACCTCGTGGACTGGGAGGGGTACGGTCCGGAGGAGAGGTGCTGGGTACCGGTGGGGGACATCTTGGATCCCTCCATGTTGAGGGATTTCCATCGCCTCCATCCGGATCGCCCTGCACCTCGTCCTCCGGGGCGACATCGAGGCCGGTGTCGGCGCGCTGCGGGAGCCGCGCGTCAGGGGGGGGTGTACTGTCACGAGTCCGACCGAGGGTGTTTCCCCTTCCCGGGCGGGTGGCGCTCTGCGGTCGTCGTCACCGGCCTATTAGCTGCCACTGATTGTTTTTCCTCCCCCTCCTTGTATGTTTAGTGGTAGCACCTGTGTATGGTTAATTAGTTTGTCTTTATTAGACAGCCGGCCCGCCTGGTTGTTGTGCGGGATTATTTCAATGTAACCTTTGGCTCTGTTGTAGAGGTACGTGTTAGTGCCTGGTCGTGATTTTTTCCATTGTACATTTTGATTCCCTGTGTTTGGGAACGTAACTTTTGTGAACACCCTGTGGTGCGTTGGTGCTATTAAAAGACGCAGAGCATTGAACTCTCTGTCTCCTGCATTTGACTCCACACCCACGACACCTGGAGCATTACACAAGGAATGTTCCATAGTCACAAAACGTTTGTGCACAAATTTCTTTACATCCCTGTTAGTGAGCATTTCTCCTTTGAAAAAGATAATACATTACCTGACAGGTGTGGCATATCAATAAACTGATTAAACGGCATGATCATTACACAGGTGCACCATGCGCTTGGGACAATAAAAATTCACTCTAAAATGTGCAGTTTTGTCACACAACACAATGCCACAGATGTCTTAAGTTTTGAGGGAGCATGCAATTGACATGCTGACTGCAGGAATGTCCACCAGAGCTGTTGCCAGAGAATTGAATGTTAATTTCTCAAACATAAGTCACATCATAAGTCACTCTACCACAGTCATTTTAGAGAATTCCGCAGTACCTTCAACCAGCCACACAACCGCAAACCACGTGTAACCACACTAGCCCAGGACCTCCACATCTGGCATCTTCACCTGCGGGGGGAGGGGGGCTATGCCCTCCCATGCCCACCCATTGCTGCGCTCCTGCCCAGTCATGTGAAATCCATAGATTAGGGCCTAATTCGTTTATTTCAATTGACTGATTTCCTTCTGTAACTCAGTAAATCTTTTAAATTGTTGCATTTTGCGTTTATATTTTTGTTCAGTATATAATGTTTTTGCATTATCTGTGACATTCTAATAATGAATTCCATCTCATCAACATTATGTGGATCATATGTACACTAGTAATTATGCTGTATGTAACTATAAAAAAATGTGTAGTGCACATCTAATCTTTCTCTCTAAATTAAAAACAACGAATTTCATACAAAGGAGCTCATGTATGACGCTCCTATCAGCAATGACTGAATCACAATAATCTCTTCTAAAAATAAAACTTTCATCCATGAAAATATGATCTGAAGAGACTATCAGAGACTAAAATGTAACCCACTTGGGGAATAAACCTCTATCAGACGACAAACACGATGCAATGTGGATAAACAGCAGCGGCAGCGTCAGTGGTGCTGTAATTGTGAGTAGGGGGATTAATAATAACATTTCAGGAATCAAATTATTAACCTTCCTAATCACCCTGGAGGCTTGTCGGAGAGTATGAAAATCAGTCATTTGGAGAAGCAGCTCACAAATGGAAACATCCTTCAGAGCTAATCCCTGGATCGATTCTGGTCATCGCATTAATTCTTACGAAACGCTATTGTAGCTATGATACATTGATACTGCTACACAAAGGGTTGCACCAGGAAGCCGTGTAAGGCTATAAAATATATGCCTCCACAAAAGCTGAAAAGTACATTTGTCTTTCAGTGTGGATTCAGAGACAATGCAATGTGAATCAGTGGAGTTTCCTCAGAGGAAGAGGAGGAAAAATATAAATAGTGAAACAATAAAAAAAGTATATTTTTAAATACTCAAACACCTGGCTCAAACAGAGGGGAATGCTATTTGTGTTAGCTAGCTGGCTAAGGCTATCCAACACTGGAACTCTTCCAAGTCAAGGTAAACTTTCAGTTACATTAATTTATTGCCACAGAAGCCTGCCAGTGTAACTGCTAAACTGCTTACTGTACACTGTACTGCATGATTGTAGTGGGTTTACTAACACATTAGTTGTAGTAGCTATGTTGAATTTGACATTAACTAATGTGGTGACAACAATGTATACTGTGTGTAGCGGTTAGCGGTTATGGTATGAAGGTTTGGCTTAGAGTTTTTTTTGCCTGGTCACAGACAGCTGTTGTGTTGTGCACTAAAGTCCACAAGTAAAGGGAAAAGGTGAGAGCACGTAGATGTGAGAAAGAATTATACAAGGAGCAAAGTAAAATCATGCTGTTTGCATGTGGCTGCTATGAAAGTGACCTGTGTGTGTTGGTAATCAGGGGTGTATTCATTCTACCAATTCTGTTGAAAAAAAAATCTTAAAGTGAAGCAAAAGGAACGAAACGGGATAGATCTAACAGAATTTTTCCAACAGAAACTCTAGTTTTGGTTGCCATCTAATGATTACACCCTAGATCAGCTAGATGCAACCAAGAGTGTGCAAGGCGTTATTGAATGTGTCTCTATCTGTCACCTTGATTCCTCCAATTTGTCTCTCGACATGTCTACCTACTTTATAAACTTTCATTCATAAGCTAGGTTTGTAGCAACTTCATGATGGGTATAGGGAAAATTATAGTATCATAGTTGCCTAAACCTATCGATGATACATTGAGCTGGGGGAATGGAATAGGAATGACAGTTATCCAATATGTTGTACTAGAAATAAGGCCATGCTCATAAAACAAGTCTTCCTCCTCAGTTGTAAATGGCACCGACCGCCACTGATGTGAATCAACAGGAAAATGTTTTCACAATGCTAGAAATAATCAGAATTATTTCACAATGTTTACAGTTTATATTGGGAATATCCAACATTTCTCGAAATACCTATAATTCAAACACTAGTGAAACACAATTATGATTTTCATTTCAGTATCATCCAGGTGGGGATTACACAAAATAGTGGATGAGGGGTGTATGATAGTTAGTCACTGGTAAAGGGGTGGAGATGCGAGGTACTGTATAAGCTCCATCACAGTTGTACATACTTACAAAGTTATGAAAACTTCCTCTCTGTATATAAGTGTTGAATATTCAACGAGGCCCCTCCTCTGTGGTTGTTCATCTGCCACTCAGCTTTTTCCATCTATTCATGAAGCATGCCTCTTTACAAATGGTAATGACACGGAATATGAATACTGCATCAAAATCAGACGTGTCATTATCTCCTGGTAATACCCAGTTTCCCCAGTGCTAGTAGAAAGTCTTATCTTATAATTAGCTGTGATAACAATAGCCACTCTGGAGCAGCCTGCCTGCCTCACTCACATTGGTCTTGTTTTATCTTGTTTTAAAATGAATCCATGAAATGTGTTTGTTAGGAGCGGGGTAAATACTATTTTTACTTTGACATGCTCAGTCAGTGCTGTATACTTTTTTGGGGCTGTGTACTAATTCATTGAAAATCTATATTTTCCATTTCATGAGGATGCCTAATGAATTACTGAGATGAGCATCATGGAGAGATTGAACTCTAGTATGTCTGTGAACGTAGCTTATCTGAAATAATTTACCAAGGATATTGTAGCTTCACTCAGCTAATGTGACTATTCTTTGCTAATTCAGATTCGAGATATTGTAATTTATTGTGATTTAGCCTATATCATAGATCCCTTAGGGGTGTGGACATTTTAGATGAGTAGGCAGGCAATACATTACAATAAAGCACAAATAAAATCGAATTCAATCCCCCAGGAGTGCTCCACAACTACCTATCATCTCTCCAGGTTTTCTTATGATAAACAGCATCCAGATAGAAGATCCACAGAAGTTTTCTATGGGGTGAGTTCAGGAGGGGCAAAAACATTGTTTTAATTAATCCCGCAAAAGAATGCCAGCCGTGTATTTTGTTAAACGAAATCTTTTTTTAGAAAGGGATGAGCTCAGCACATAGAGCAGGCTAATTATCACCCCACTCACAACAGGAACTAACAATGTATGGGCCCGCTTCAAAATGTCAAGATAACCAATTACCAAATGAAAATGGCAGTTTCTGGCTCAATGTTAGCCACTGGTGATGAAACCACCTGGGATAATGGGGGTGGGGGGGAGGGGAGTTCATGGATTTTCCAGACTATTCATGGCTGGTCATAGAACGTGTAACAGGTGAAACAATAGACGTGTTGTGGCTCATGCCTGGAGTGTCCAAGGTTCTAATGCAAGGTTCAAGGTTATAGTATCTGCCGTAAAATGAAAGATCCTAAGTCACTGTGCAAATGGACAACATAAACATGAAATACTATTTGAAAGATCTCCAGTCATTTTACAAGTGGACACCATACATGTGATAACATTTGGCAAAGAACATTGCCAAACAGATTAATCATGCCACCAGTGGTGGGAGTGGAGAGAGTCAACAGTTTTAATTTCCTCAGCATGTACATCACTGAGAATTTGACATGGACCAACAACACACCCACTCTTGTCAAGAGGGCGCAACAGCGTCTCTACTACCTAAGGCAGCTGAAGAAATTCGTCATGCCTTCCCGGGCCCTCTCCAAATACTACTGCTGCACCATCAAGAGCATCCTGATTGGTTGCATCACAGCCTGGAACTGGAATTACTCCTTCCATGACCACAAGGTCCTCCAGTGGGTGGTTACCACCCATCCACGACATCTACTCGAAACGGTGCCTGAGAATGGCCCAAAGCATCCAAGGACCCCACACACCCCAGCCACAAGCTGTTCACTCCCTTACTTCCGGGCCCGGCGGTATCAGAGCATGAGGTCTGATACCAACAGGCTCAGAGACAGTTTCTATATTCAAGCCAACAGACTGCGGAACACTTGAACTGGACAAATGCTCTGACTAATTCAAGCACACACACACACACACACACACACACACACACATCACAACTGCTCCTAGCAGGGTCTTAATATGATTGCAAAATGCTGCACAATTGAAACACCTGCCCCCTTTCCCCTCTTCCCCAAAAACACATGTAACTATTGGACAATACATTTTGCCTCCCGGTATTAAACTTAAGCTATTATATTCCACTTAGCAATTTACTTTATGCTCGAATTTACTTTATTCTTATCTTATATTAATTCATATTGTTGTTGCATTGTCGAAAAGGAACCTGCAAGTAAGCATTTCTTTGGATGGTGTATTCTATTACTATCCCCTACATACGACTAATAAAACTTGAAACTTGGGTTTGCCGTTGAAATCAGAATGCTTTAGCAGGTAAAGAACCCCATACCTACTGTGAAACATATTTGATGTTATGGGGCTATCTTGCAACCTTTATGGTTGTTTCCACATAATTTCAATTAAATTACGTTGAACCGGTGTGGAATAGATGTTGAATTGGCGTCCGTGCCCAGTGGGTTGCCTTTGCCAGGAAGCTGAAACTGGACCGCACCTGGAAATTCCAGCAAGACAATAACCCCAAGCACACATTAATATCCATAAAGAAATGGTTAATTGGCCCAAAAAAAATCTACATTTTACAATGGCCATCTCAGTCTCCAGACTTGAAACCCGTTGAAAACCTGTGGTTTGATCTGAAGCGGGTAGTCTATAAAAGCACAGATGAAGGATATCAAGGATCTGAAAGGATTCTGTTTGGAGGAATGGTCTAAGATCTCCAAGTCATAAAACATTTTAGAAAAGGCTCTGTGACGTTATCCTAGCAAGTTGAGGTGTTGAAAGGACTAATTGGGGAGGACAGGCTCATGGTAATGGCTGGAGCGGAATTAGTGGAAAAGTATCAAATACATCAAACACATGCTATAGTTTGATTCCATTCGATTTGCCCCATTCCAGCCATTATTATGAGACATATGTTTTGGGGAGAGAAAAAGTATTACTTGTTTAAAAAATATATCTTTCTCTGATCATTTTATTAGTATTAAATAATATATATATATATATTTTTTTTGCACACGATATAGCTCAGTATTCAAATTATCATTTTATACATTCATTTTGATAATCTTTATCAAGGGTGTAAATTATTTCAGACCCCACTGTATATTGCAGTGTCCCAGGATATGGAGATAGATGTCATGTTTTAGCGAAAAATGGGCCTAAGAATGACTGCAGACACCTCAGCTAGACAGAGTGCACAATCCGGGGTGTGAGAGAGATAGAAAGAGGGAGAGAGAGAAAAGTGAAGATTGTGAAAGAGGGAAGAGGACAGGGAGAACCAACTACGATGTGAGGGGTGGGAGCCATTTTGAAGTTTCATACCTGCTTCAGGGAAGCATTGAGGTGAGCTGGAAAATATAGATATATCTCGGGCTGGCTGGTTGTTTTCTTTCCTCTTTCATTCTCATCCCCCATGTTTTTGACAGGGACCTCAGAATCACTGAGCTGTTGTCTTCTTATTTTATACCAAACAGTGGGACAGTACACACACACTTTAAACACCTCACACACACACACACAAATAAAATAGTGGTGGAGAGAGTAACCTAGCTGTGCACTTAAAAACTACAGGTGCATCTGTCACGTTGACACTATTTGCTGTAGATACACTAAATCCACAGAAAAAAATGGGTGGCAATCTTCTCTGACACAAAAATGGGAGCCCAACCAAACTGCTGACTGACTGACTCCCTGGCCTGTCTGCCGCCCAGCTTTAATGCATGCAAATAACAGACAGCAGTTGACACAGGCAGATTTAGTATGCTTTGCACATTCTTAGATCACAGGAAGGGGAGGGTAATTTATTGGCATTATTCCTTCCTCCGGATCCTTAATCATGCCTCTAGTGTTACCCTCTCTGACTGGGTAATTTGTGAGAAATAAACCTGAGCATTGTTTTTATCGGGGGCTTTTTCTGACTGAGACATTTCTTTTCAGACAAGCCCTGCTAACAGAGGGAGAGGAGAGATGTGGGGAGGGTGGGGCTGTGGCTGTTGCATGTGTTGACACTGGGATTATGAAATGACAAAAAATGCCTGTCGTTTAAGACAGCTAGCTAGGTAAACAATGAACCATAATCACAACTCATGATGTTACTCCCCGCACGAATCTGCAATGTTCAATGTTAGCTAGCTAACATTAAGCTATAGCTAGCCAAGCAAATGGCTCTTTCTGTCAAAATTAGAAACGTGTAATATCTGAAAATGGAGCTAGCTAGATCTTACCTGTATACATCTTCATGGTTGGACGTGTCTCCTGTCGGATGCCATGGTTGCCCTTAGTTTGAAGATGTAATCTGGAGACAGGTGTTTTCTCCATCTCCTTAGCTATCACATTTGAATTACATTGATTTCAAAACTCAGTCCTCCAAAAAGTGGAGAGCAACACTTATGCAGTTTTAATACACAATAAAAAAATTAAGTAGCATTAGACAGGATTACCTAGACATTACTGACCAGCTCCAATAGACAGAAGCACACTATATGGCAGAACGGCATGTCCAGCCCACTCATTATCTCAGCCAATCAGGTTGCTCCCTTTTTCTTTGGCTAAACCAACTAGGCTCGTAATTTAACAATTGTATTCCTATTTACAGATGGCATATAACAAGTTTGTTATTAAGGCATTTCTGCCCCAAAAAAGCATTTTTGATATAAAAAACGTTTACTTTCAAATCAGCTCTCCTGTGAAGTAGTGACTTGCGACATATGCCTAGTTTCCTGAAACAGGTCACATATCAGATGTTTTTGACTGGTCAACCATAATGTTGTCTGTGTGTTGTAAAAAATAATAATAATAATGTTGTCCTTGTTTTTTTTGTGGTTTGTAAACAAAGACGGGAGTATGAGAATTGTTGCCAGCTACTGTATGCATGTATATATCATTGATTAGCCTTTATAATACAGTATATTACATTATATTATTCATCACCTGTCACGACTTCCGCCGAAGTCGGTCCCTTTTTTTGTTCGGGCGGCGTTCGGCGGTCGACGTCACCGGCTTTCTAGCCATCGCGGATCCACTTTTCATTTCCCATTTGTTTTGTCTTTGTTTTCTACACACCTGGTTTCTATTCCCCAATTACATGTTCATTATTTAACCCTCTGTTTCCCACATGTTGGTGTGCATGTTTTTTTATTATGTTCAGGTTGTATCTTTATGGCTGGTATTGTCTGCTGGGTTCATTTTTATGCCCGTTATTTACGAGTGACCGGTATTTTCACGCACCTTAAGTATTTGTTTTATACTGGTGCAGTGGAATAAACTAAATTTTTCACTCATCTCATGCTCTCCTGCGCCTGATTCCCATGCACCAGTTACCCACAGCCTGACATTACCATGAGCTCCTGTAATCGATACACTGAGTGTACAAAACATTAAGGTCACTTGCTCTTTCCATGACATAGGCTGAGCAGGTGAATCCAGGTTAACTCTAACATGCCTTACTGATGTCACTCGCTAAATCCACTTCAATCAGTGTAGATAAATGGAAGGAGAGAGGTTAAAGAATAATTGTTAAGCCTTGAGACAATTGAGATATGGATTGTGTATGTGTACCATTCCGAGGGTGAATTTGCAAGACAAAAGATTTAAGTGCCTTTGAACGGGGTATGGGAATATCGCTGCTGGTATTTTCTCGGTCAACAGTTTTCTATGTGTATCAACAATGATCCACCACCCAAAGGACATCCAGACAACCAGAGTCCATGCTGTGACAAATTGAGTCTGTTCTGAGGGAAAAAGTGGGGGGGTGCAACTCAATATTAGGAAGGTGTCCTTAATGTTTTATTAGCATTAGTTGAAGGGGGAAGAGATATTGAATATATCCCAGTGTTATACTTAATCAACACAACACACAAGTGTGGTATCCAATTACCTCAGCTGTAACAATAATCAATATGGATAGGTAATCAAAATGATATATTCCATTTAGCTAGTGCTTCCTTAATTAATATAGCAATCATGTGTACCAAATCAAACAATGCAAAGCATCAACTGCTGTGTGTTGACAAAGTTCAACAGAACTGACTGTTTAGTAACATTTCTATTATTATTATTTTTATGTTTGCAAGAGAGAGAACATTTAATATTCCAGATTGGATTGTACTTCTCAAACACACCTAAATGTATGAAAGATATACATTTGCAAATATGAACAAAATGTTAACTTCAGATCAGCCAGTTCAACAATCCAAATTGTTGATTTATTTTATTTGTATATTGCTCCAATACCCTTACCAAAAGAACTATACTTTTTTGTTGATATCCCTCCCCCACACCCACCTGATAAAGTCCCCCTGATTATAGGGACTTTAATCAGGGGGACTTTTATCAGGTCCCCATTGAAGGCCAAAGCACTAGATAAAGATCACTGACTGGCACAGTGTGTTTGACCTGGCATGATATAAATAGGTATTTGATTGATTACATACTCCTGTCCAGTGGCTGTTTGTCAACCTGACAGTCTGCGTCACCTGCCAGTCTGAGACATAGATGAAGAGGAGCAAGATGACAAAGAAGTCGGGGTGGCAGGTAGCCTAGTGGTTAGAGCGTTGGACTAGTAACCGAAAGGTTGCAAGACAGAATGCCCGAGCTGACAAGGTAAAAATCTGTAGTTCTGCCTCTGAACAAGGCAATTAAACCCACTGTCTCTAGGCCATCATTGAAAATAATAATTTTGTTCTTTAACTCAAATCAAATAAATGTTTATAGCCCTTCGTCCATCAGAAACCAAGCCTAAAACCCCAAACAGCAAGCAATGCAGGTGTAGAAGCACGGTGGCTAGGAAAAACTCCCTAGAAAAGCCAAAACCTAGGAAGAAACCTAGAGAGGAACCAGGCTATGTGGGGTTGCCAGTCCTCTTCTGGCTGTGCCGGGTGAAGATTATAACAGAACATGGCCAAGATGTTCAAATGTTCATAAGTGACCAGCATGGTCCAATAATAATGAGGCAGAACAGTTGAAACTGGAGCAGCAGCACGGCCAGGTGGACTGGGGACAGCAATGAGTCATCATGTCAGGTAGTCTTGGGGCATGGTCCTAGGGCTCAGGTCCTCCGAGAGAGAGAAGGAAAGAAAGAGAGAAAGAGAGAATTAGAGAGAGCACACTTAAATTCACACAGGACACCGAATAGGACAGGAGATATAACAAACTGACCCCAGCCCCACCTGACACATAAACTACTGCAGCATAAATACTGGAGGCTGAGACAGGAGGGGTCAGGAGACACTGACTTGCCTAGTTAACTAAAGGTTAAAAAAAGGCCATGAAGCCTATCAGGCCGAACAGGGCCTTGGGGATGAAATCCACCGGACAGGCTAGGTAGATAAGTGCCCCACAGAGACACAGGATACGTCCAGAAGAGGTTGCCCATGGAGAACATCTTCCTGAAGGCGTGGCACAACAATGTGGGGATGTTCCGCAGGGCGATCCATGAGAGATCTGGGCTGGCCTGAGAACCACCGGTTGTAATTGCTGAGATCCTGCAAGATGAGTATTGGCTCAGCCTGCCCATCCTGGACCTACTGCAGTGAGGCGTGGTCTTGGAAGAGCAGGAAAATCTATTTAACCATTTGTCTACAGATGGGCCAGTTAAAAGCACCAAGCCAAATCCAAGACTTCCAATACACAATTATACAGGAACCCCTTAAGCCTGGGCTCAGCTGCTCCCGAACAGCACACACATGCCTCTGGTTCTTTGGATGGATGTTTTGTTGATAATCTCTGCAGAGCATTGTTAGAAGTCCAATGGTTTTATTACTTCCACACATATTCTGCACTACATATCAATTGGAATCATGGTAGTATGAGACAGAGAGAGATTGTGAATCAAAGAACCTGTCCACAGTCATGCAAAACGGGCCTGATGTGGGTTGTCCGAATAGAATCCCCTTAAGTGCCCCCTTCTCCCAGTTTAATAAAGTCAATATTTCAGCTTCAGTTTAATAACACTGAACCAAACAGAGATTTATTAAATATCAATTGAATGAAATTATTTTAGAATTGTGTAATATTTCAATATTGTGTTGAAACGTTTAGACAGTGGGGAAAACTCTGCAGGTTAGAAGAGCACAGGTTAGAAAGAGCCCAGCTTCCCCAACTGATCCATTTCTGGGATGAAGGGGAAACAAAATAAGGAGCCACATTACATTTCATAATGGTCGGAGAAAGTTTGTCATGGTGTTTGCAATGCCAGGGTTGTGGGTTCGATTCTCTTGAGGGACTAGTACGAAAATGTATGCACACACTACTGAAAGTCACTCTAGATAAGAGCATTTGCTAAATGGCCTAAATGTAAAATGTTTATAAAAAAAAATTTGTGTCAGTATTACTGCTCCCAAATTACATACTCCAATACAGGAGATATGATGCAAGATTAATTGAGATTGTATGTCAAATTAAATCAAACTTTATTAGTACATGCACCAAATACAAGTGTAGACTTTACTGTAAAATGCTTAGTGCAGTAGTGCAGTTCAAGAAGAGATAAGAATATATTTACCAAGTAGACTAAAATAAAAAAGTAATAATAAAAAGTAAAACAATAAGAATAACAATGTCACGCGGGACTAGGTGTGTATGGAGGAATCAGATGCAGAGAGAGAGTAACGGAGTAAAGTGCTTTACTATTGCACACCAAACTGATAAGACCAATAAAATACAGGGCGCAGGACACTATACCAGACAACCCAAAACCACAGGGTGTCCAGTATAGAAAACAAAATACACCACGACTTAATATGTACACACGTAACAAAAGACAATCCCGCACAAAACAAGGGCGGGTCAAACTACTACATATAGGGAAGCTAATTAAACCAAAATACACACAGGTGAAACTAATAAGAGAAAACCAACAGACAAACGAAAAAGGGATCGGTAGCGGCTGGTAGGACGACGACCGCCGAGCACCACCCGATCAGGCAGGGGAGCCAACTTCGGCGGAAGTCGTGACAAACAATAACGAGGCTATATACAGGGGGCACCGGTACCGAGTCAGTGTGCGTGGGTACAGGTTAGTTGAGGTAATTTGTCCATGTACTGTAGGTGGTGGTGAAGTGACTAAGCATAGATAATAAACAGCGAGTAGCAGCAGTGTACAAAAGGGAGGTGTCAATGTAAATTGTCGAATGCCGATTTTATTAATTGTTGTGGTGGTTAATTTCTGTCTTATCAAATGAGGAGAGACAAACTTAACCTCTCTAGGGTAAGTGGGACGCTAGCGTCCCATCTGGCCAACATCCAGTGAGGTTGCAGAGCTCCAAATTCAATTACAGAAATGCTCATGATAAAAATTCAGAAAACATAGGTTTAAAGATTAACTTCTTGTTAAACCAACCACAGTGTCATATTTATAAAATGCTTTTCGGCGAAAGCATACCTAGCCCAGAAAATACCTAGCCCAGAACATAGCCCAGTTGACAAATTATTACAAACAGTAACCAGCCAAGCAGAAGCGTTACAAAACTCAGAAATAGAGATAAAATTAATCCCTTACCTTTGATGATCTTCATATGGTGGCAATCAGAAGACATTAATTTACTCAATAAATGTTCCTTTTGTTCGATGAAGTCTCTTTATATCCAAAAACCTCAGTTTTGTTAGTTCGTTTTCTTCAGTAATCTACAGGCTCAAACTCAGTCAAAACAATCAGACAAAAAAAATCCAAATTGTATCCGTAAAGTTCATAGAACCATGTCAAACGATGTTCATATTCAATCCTCAGGTTGTTTTTTAGCCTAAATTATCTATAATATTTCAACAGACATTAACGTCGTCAATATAAAAGGTAAACAAGAAATGCACATGCACCTGAAAAAGCTCTGCGACACGTTAGGGTCCACGAGTTCAGACTGGTCTTACTCCCTCATTTATAAGAATACAAGCCTGAAACGATTTCTAAAGACTGTTGACATCTCGTGGAAGTAATAGGAACTGCAAATGGAGTCCTAAGTCAATGGGTACTGTAATGGCATTGAATAGAAAACTACAAAACAAAAACAAAAACAAAAACAACTTCCTGAATGGATTTTTCTCAGGTTTTCGCCTGCTAAATCAGTTCTGTTATACTCACCGATACTATTTTAACAGTTTTGGAAACTCTATCCAAATCTACCAGGTATATGCATATCATATCTTCTGGGCCCGAGTAGCAGGCCGTTTAATTTGGGCATGCTGTTCATCCCAAATACCGAATGCCGCCCCCCACCCTAGAGAGGTTAACACACGAGTCAGAGTTATACTTAAACTGCATATTTAATAATAAGAGCTTTGCAATAGCAATGACTTTCAACGATGCACCATTTCTAATGAACCGTTGAGAGTGACAACACAATGGCTACTGAGATTTTTTATAGCAAAGATACACCCCCCTAGTCGACATAACAAACCACAGATATTAGGTTGGTCCATTTGCTCCATTCCCGAAGTGTGGTCTCCCTGAGATCCCAAATTTGAGGGATCCCTTGTGCACGATTTACCGAGGTCATCAGGAGCAGTCACCAAGTGAAGATTCACATCCCATCGCCAAATGTGGTTTAGGAATAGGTAAAGACACATTCACATATGAAAGCAATTGTCCATCCTGTCCTCTTCCCTTTCTGATATTCTGCATAGCACCAGAGACATGTAAAAGACAAGCCTGACCTCTCCCCTCTCTGGGCCCCAAGTGACTGAGCCCCAGCTGAGGGAAGAAGTACAACTGCCAACACCAGAGTCCAAAGGGATACATTCTAATAACAAGTACATCACATAAGCATGTTATGCAGATAAGACATCTTAATTATCTATCTTACCCAACTAATTCTGATTCATCCACCACATTGTTCAGTAGTCTTATGTCTTGGGGGAAGAAGCTGTTGATGAGCCTTTTGGTCCTAGACTTGGCGCTCTGTTACCACTTGCCTTTCTTACTACCCTCTGTTGCGCCTTACGGTCAGCAGTTGCCATACTAGTCGGTGATGCAACCGGTAAGGATGCTCTCGATGGTGCAGCTGTCAAACCTTTTGAGGATCTTGGGACCCATGGCAAATATTTTCAGTGTCTTGAGGGGGAAAAGGTTTTGTCGTGCCCTCTTCAAGACTGTCTTGGTATGTTTGGTCCATGATAGTTTGTTGGTGATGTGGACACCAAGGAACTTGAAACTCTGGACCCGCTCAACTACCCCATCGATGTTAATTTACATTTTATTTAATTTTTATTTAACTAGGCATGGCAGTTAAGAACACATTCTTATTTTCAATGACAGCCTAGGAACAGTGGATTAACTGCCTTGTTCAGGGGCAGAACAACAGATTTTTACCTTGTCAGCTCAGGGATTCGATCTTGCAAACGTTCTAGCAATCTTTCGGTTACTAGTCCAATGCTATAAACACTAGGCTACCTGCAAAGTGGTTCAGCCCACCTTTTCCTGTATTCCACGATCAGCTCCTTTGTCATGCTCACATTTAGGGAGAGGTTGTCCTGGCACCACACTGACAGTTCTCTGACCTCACTATTGGCCGTTTCATCGTTGTCAGTGATCAGGCCTACTACTGTTGTGTCATCAATAAACTTAATGATGGTGTTGGAGTAATGTTTGGCCACGCAGTCATGTTTGGCCACGCAGTCGTGGGGGCAAACAGGGAATACAGGAGGGGACTAAGGGGCCCCTGTGTTAAGGATCAGCATGGCAGACGTGTTGTTGCCTACTCTTACAACCTGGGGGCAGCCCGTCAGGAAGTCCATGATCCAGTTGCAGAGGGAGGTGTTTAGTCCCAGAGTCATTACCTTAGTGATGAGCTTCATGGGCACTATGGTGTTGAACGCTGAGCTGTAGTCAATGAACAGCATTCTCACATAGGTGTTCCTTTTGTCCAGGTGACAAAGGGCAGTGTGGAGTGTGATTGATATTGCGTCATCTGTGTGTACTCATGAATTGGAGTGGGTCAAGGGTGTCCGGGAGGATGCTGTTGATGTGAGTCATGACCAGCCTTTTAAAGCACTTCATGGCTACCGACATGAGTGCCACAGGGCGTTAATCATTTATGCAGGTTACCTTCGCTTCCTTGGGCACAGGGTCTATGGTGGTCTGCTTCAAACATGTAGGTATTACAGACTCAGTCAGGGAAAGGTTGAAAATGTCAGTGAAGACACTTGACAGTTGGTCCATGCATGCTTTGAGTACACGTCCTGGTAATCCTGTTTAAAGGTTTTATTCACATCGGCTACCAAGACTGTTATCACACAGTCATCCAGAACAGCTTGTGCTCTTGTGCATATTTCAGTGTTGCTTGCCTCGAAGCGAGCATAAAAGGCATTTACCTTGTCTGGTAGGCTCGCGTCACTGGGCAGCTCGTGTCTGAGTTTCCCTTTGTAGTCCCTAATAGTTTTCAAGCCCTGCCACGTCCGACGAGCGTCAAAGCCTGTGTAGTAGGATTCAATCTTAATCCTGTATTGACGCTTTGCTTGTTTGATGGTTCGTCTGAGGGCATAGCAGGATTTATTCTAAGCGTCCGGATTAGTCTCCCGCTACTTGAAAGTGGCAGCTCTAGCCTTTAGCTCGATGCGGATGTTGCTTGTAAATCCATGGCTTCTGGTTGGGATATGTATCCTCTCTCTCCCTATATTACAAGTACCTCTCATTTCCCCTTCCTTACCTGGTGTTGAGGTAATGCAGGGTTCTGCATTCTCCTCCCAGGCTCCCTGTGAATAAAATGAGAATGAAAATGTGGGAAACATACAGTAGATGATTATGCACAAAGTAACTATATTACATCTAGCTAGTTCATTGGGGCAGCTATATACAGTCAATGCGTGGATCACACCCAAACAAACCTAAGTAGCTACTGTATTTAAATTCTCTTTCATTTTAATGTATTTTTGCAACAGATGATTTGAGGTTCAATTGCAAATGCATACATCTGCTTTTGGGTGATGTACAAACAGCTTGTTTCGTTGGGCCTGTGTAACAGGTCTCAGGTGTGGGACACAATGAAATAATAAATATATATCTGATAAACATATTTGCTGAACATTCATTTGAATTAAAAACATTCACAAACGCATTAACGTCTTTCTCAATTACATATACAGTGGGGAGAACAAGTATTTGATACACTGCCGATTTTGCAGGTTTCCCTACTGTAATTTTTATCATAGGTACACTTCAATTGACGGAATCTAAAACAAAAATCCAGAAAATCACATTGTATGATTTTTAAGTAATTAATTTGCATTTTATTGCATGACATAAGTATTTGATCACCTACCAACCAGTAAGAATTCCGTCTCTCACAGACCTGTTAGTTTTTCTTTAAGAACCCCCCTGTTCTCCACTCATTACCTGTAGTAACTGCACCTGTTTGAACTCGTTAGCTGTATAAAAGACACCTGTCTACACACTCAATTAAACAGACTCCAACCTCTCCACAATGGCCAAGACCAGAGAGGGTGTAACGACATCAGGGATAAAATTGTAGACCTGCACAAGGCTGGGATGGGCTACAGGACAATAGGCAAGCAGCTTGGTGAGAAGGCAACAACTGTTGGTGCAATTATTAGAAAATGGAAGAAGTTCAAGATGACGGTCAATCACCCTCGGTCTGGGGCTCAATGCTAGATCTCACCTCGTGGGGCATCAATGATCATGAGGAAGGTGAGGGATCAGCCCAGAACTACACGGCAGGACCTGGTCAATGACCTGAAGAGAGCTGGGACCACAGTCTCAGAGAACACCATTAATAACACACTACGCCAGCGCATGTCCAGGCCCGTCTGAAGTTTGCCAATGACCATCTGGATGGTCCAGAGGAATGGGAGAAGGTCATGTGGTCTGATGAGACAAAATAGAACGTTTTGGTCTAAAATCCATCATTCTTTGGGGATGCTTTTCTGCAAAGGGGACAGGACGACTGCACAGTATTGAGGGGAGGATGGATGGGGCCATGTATAGTGAGATCTTGGACAAGAAACTCCTTCCCTCAGTAAGAGCATTGAAGATGGGTCATGGCTGGGTCTTCCAGTATGACAACGACTCAAAACACACAGCCAGGGCAACTAAGGAGTGAGAAGCATCTCAAGGTCCTGGAGTGGCCTAGCCAGTCTCCAGACCTGAACCCAATAGAAAATCTTTGGAGGGAGGTGAAAGTCCGTATTGCCCAGCGACAGCCCCGAAACCTGAAGGATCTGGAGAAGGTCTGTATGGAGGAGTGGGCCAAAATCCCTGCTGCAGTGTGTGCAAACCTGGTCAAGAACTACAGGAAACGTATGATCTCTGTAATTGCAAACAAAGGTTTCTGTACCAAATATTTAGTTCTGCTTTTCTGATGCATCAAATACTTATGTCATGCAATAAAATGCAAATTAATTACTTAAAAATCATACAATGTGTTTTCTGGATTTTTTTGATTCCGTTTCTCACAGTTGAAGTGTACCTATGATAAAAAATTACAGACCTCCACATGCTTTGTAAGTGGGAAAACCTGCTAAATTGGCAGTGTATCAAATACTTGTTCTCCCTACTGTAGCTCTCAGTTCTTCATGAAATTTAGTGATAACACAAAAATATTGTCTGGTGGTGGTGTACAAACCACTAAAATACTACCCTTGTATTACCTAGTCTACAACAGTACATACAATTATCTCTTTAGACAGTTTACTAGTAAAATATATGATTGAAGAGGCATATATTCATGTAACAAAAACCCATAGACTAGCTAAAACAGGAGCTAAAATTAGTTAGGGTGAATTGGGCATGCTAGTGCTAAGCATTTGACAGTCAACTACAAACTTCATAAAATATAACTGGTTAAAATACATATAATTGGCGTGTCTCATATGTATACATGAAAATACAAATAATGTGAGCCTTAATTTGTTCGATTAAATCCATTAGGGGCAAAAAAACATGTACTATTAAAAATAGATTCTGCTACAGAGGCAGTTGGCATGTAATGACTTTTGAAATATGAGTTCCGAAATTCGTTTTTTTGTTGTTGTTTCACCTCCCCCGTGAAACGTCTGTGCATGGCACTGCCTACTGGTGACACTCATAAACATCATCGTCAATATTTTATCTAAAGAAATGGCTAAATGCTTTAGGAAAGCAGCCAACATCTGACCAACAACATTGTTCATGGTTAGAAATATAACTTTGCAAAGACTATGATCAGCATTGCATTGTTCAATATCAAAAGTCACCAACACTTCTATCCTTTGCCAATTAAGTTGTCTGTTACCCACAGTGGTTACCCACATGGTTCCTTGAGATGTGGACAGCATTCCGTATGAAAAAAACCCCACTGCATAACGTTCAATTAAACAGAAACAGCATTTTTATGAACGACCAATTGGAAGACAGGGAGGGGTTGGATTTACGGCTGTTTTGGTGACCTTATTACCACCACACCGGTGGGCACAAGTCATGATGGCAGTCAAATTCCATGTGACCTTGTAGTCATGGTAATTAGGCTTCTCCAAGCTCTGATGGTCATTAGTAGACTGCCAATCTTGCTAACTGCTTGGTACTCCGCACTCTATTGTCCCTCTAATCACTCTGACATCAATGTAAATGTAATCGAAAATCTAATCAAACACTTCATGAGAGCCCATGAGCTCATGTTGCACAACATTTCTATAGACATTTCTATTTTGTTCCCGCTGCCCCTGTTTCGAGACAGGTGCATGGTAATGGTCCATTCGAAATCAAAACAATTTTCAAACATATATTATTTAGTATATGTAAAGACAAGATTAAATCAAGAATAGTGTGATGAGTGACAATATTAGCCTATGACTTGTGAATGATATATTATCACATGGGAATCATGCCCAGTTAAAGGCAAACAGTGCATGCTTTTTTTGCGACTTTTTTCAAATCACAGTCGTGCACCTCATGTAGCCTAGCACATAGGCCGAAATGTTTTCAGGAGGATTGTATCACAACTAAAGTGGCCAAATAACTACTTCAAATTAAGCACAATAATCCCCTTTATAGTGGGTGTAGAGTCTTACTGGAGATTCAAGTTTGGAGAAGATAATTTTCACCATAAAAATGCACCTTTATAATAAAAGCATTACATCCATAATCCCATTTATTGTCACTTTTGAGAATGTTATTTTCCTGCTAGTGGACATTCGCGCTTATAGCCTACTTCCTTTTGCGCATTGCTGCGCTTATAATGTGAAAAAATTGCCTAATAGTTCTCATTTGTTCCGTCAGGCTCATTGCTTAAAACTTTTTTTTTATGCTAGTGGTTGTATTAATTTGGGATCTCCTATCGCATCCAACTGTCCCGGACTATGTTTGCAATATTTTTTTCCCGCACAGAATATAATAGGTCAACTTTTGTACTATGGAGATAGTAGATTGACATTACTAGTAAATGTGGACAGATCTTCCAATATCTTCAATATGCGCCTCGGAATTGGAAAAGGACGCGTGCAGACCGTTGGAACATCTACAGTACATTTTAAAAAGTTGAATAAATCCATGTAATATAGCCTACACCATCACAATAAATCCATTATTTATTTTAGACACATCTAAAGAAACACAATATGAAAAAAATGTAGTAAATTTCAGAAGATCAGAATAGCATGCTCTGCATACGTCCTGCGAACGTCCCGGATGTGTCTGTTATTTCATTAATTGTCGCTGGAATAATTTAATGCAGTCTCAAAGTATCTATCTATCTAATCTAACCACAGCCACTGACCATTATAACAATAAGACAGCATACGTCATTGTCAAGTGATATCTTCAACAGTTCTGTGAAAACACAGGGGCGGTGGGTGAAACAAGGCGTCAACAGTCCCAAAATAGCCCTAGCTTGAGGGAGAGTTGGAGTTGGAGAGAGAAGCCTTGGCTCTACAGAAGAGCTGGTTTGGAGCTCTGTGTTGAGTCACTGCTAGTTGACTCTTCCCTCTCCTTCCATAGACAGAAATGCCATGACAGTTTAGCTTTCAGGCTATACTACAAAGAGTTACCTGACAGTGGGCTAGCTGCTTCAGAGGGCTTTTATACCTTCATGCTGGCCTGTTGTGTTTTTCCCAGGGCCAACATGGTCATGCTTCAGCTATGCACTGACTAATAGACGAAAGTAGAGCAGACACATATATGCATACACATACAGTACACACGTGGGGCCTACACACACACACACACACACATTAGAACACCATTCCCTTCTCACACACAGCACACACATAGAGGAATGATACTTTGTCCCTTTGTCCCTGCATACTTTTTTTAGCTTTAGACCTCTCTGAGTGCACTGTTGTCGATAGCTGACGGTAAAAGCGGCCTTACACTGCTACACCACACTGATGCTATCATGGTTGACTGCTGCTCTGAGGTGTGTATGAACAGGATAGAGAGGTGGGATGGAGAGGTGAGAAGCATTTTGTCTTTAAAGATGTATTTAGAGGTATGCGATAAAAATGAAATGGACAACATGTCCTTCTGTATCACTGACAAAGAAAGTCAGCTTTGAAACACCTCTCTGCTAGTTTTACACACTTGTAGCACTTCCAACACATTTTAACTGCATCGATTTGGGAACAACATTCAACTGTGGGGTGTTGAATATTGTGCCTGAAAGGGGGGGGGGGGACAGAGAGTGAAACTACACACTACACATCCCCTGGTTGACGAATCAGGGTTGAAACTGATTGATGAAGGTCTATGCTTGGTGCCACAAATATGTAAATGGAGGAAGATTTCTTCTCTTGCAGGCACTTAGCGAACTGCAATGTCGGCTCCATAATTAATTGAGTGAGTTAGCCTAGGTAAAGTCCCAACACCTGGTGCCACTGCCTTAGCTTAGCATCACTCAGCAACAGCAGCATGCATACAGATTCCTGTGGGATCAGAGGAACCAGTGCCTCACTTCAAAGCAACTTGGTACATTTATTATTTAACAAAAATATGTATTTTGCAGTAACACATACCTCCTATAGAGGTAATGAGCAGAAGTTATTGGACGTTTTTTGAGAGGAGATGGATGTAAGTGTGTAGCTTTTCGTTGGTTTATCCCCGTATGGATTTATGGCATAGTTTGAGTCATGGGCATTACATTTGGGAGTAAATGTTGCTTCTGGTTAATTGAAATTAAATAACTTGTACATGTTTCCTGTTAAAAGGATGATTTCATGACAATTTCATGTTCACTGATGGTTGACGATTATGTCATATCTATGTAATCAATTACTCTATGTCCCTATAGAGAACCAGAGGAGAAAAGCTGATGTATTGAATCCTGAAATAGTATAGGCAATATATTAATACCATTAATATAATATGTTTGTTATACAAGTGTTCACCAAGTGTTCACCCACTGACTCACTCTATAAGATGGAAATTGTTGTTCTACACTATCTTCTACAGTTTTTGAGAAAGTGCATATATGGGCATATTTTTGCATTGTGAAATGATAGAAATGCATTCATTTTTATTCCATTATTATGCAAAAATAATGAATGCATTTGTAATCATCACCTGCATTCATTTTACAAAACGTTGTGCCTGGCATTGGCTGAGAAGAATTACCACTAGGCCTACATACAGTACCAGTCAAAAGTTTGGAAACTATCAGGAATCAAGGTAAGACCCAGATCCAGACACGTTGAATAAACAATGGTTTAATAGTCCAAGGGGCAGGCAAGAGACAGGTCAAAGCAGGCATGAGTCAATAATCCAGAGAAGGGGCAAGGGTACAGGTCGGCAGTCAGGCTTAGGGTCAGGCAGGTGGGTACAGAGATGGGACAGGTGAGGGTCAAAACCAGGAGGCCGAGAAAAAGAGAGGCTGGACAAACGCTGGTAAGCTTGACAAACAAGACGAACTGGCAACAGACAAACAAGTATACAGTATATACACAGGGATAATGAGGACGATGGGCGACACCTGGAGGGAGGTGGAGACAATCACAAAGACAGGTGAAACAGATCAGGGCGTGACAGACACACCCACTCATTCAAGGTATTTTCTTTATTTTGACTGGTTTCTCCATTGTAGAATAGTAGTGAAGACATCAAAACAATGCAATAACATATGGATCATGTAGTAACCAAAAAAGTGTTAAACAAATCAAAATATATATTAGATTTTAGATTCTTCAAAGTAGCCACCCTTTGCCTTAATTACAGATTTGCATACTCTTGGCATTCTCTCAACCAGCTTCATGAGGAATGCTTTTCCAACAGTCTTGAAGGAGTTCCCACATATGCTAATCACTTGTTGGCTGCTTTTCCTTCACTCTGCGGTCCAACTCATCCCAAACCATATCAATTGGGTTGAGGTCGGGTGATTGTGGAGGCCAGGTCATTGGACTCCATCACTCTCCTTCTTGGTCAAATAGCCCTTACACAGCCTGGAGGTGTTTTGGGTCATTGTCATATTGAAAAACAAATGATTATCCCACTAAGAGCAAACCAGATGGGATGGCGTATCGCTGCAGAATTCTGTAGTTGTTAGGTGCCTCCTAAGAAGAGGAAGGTGCAGGAGTCAGGAGCAGGAGAGCAAAGAATTCCAGTTGGCACAGTCGTTTATTATAAGTCCCAACCCACCAACAACAGGCGGGGAAAATCACGAAACACACGGAGGAGAAACCTCTACTCCTAATACACAACGACTGTGAGGGGTAAAAAAACCTGTGGCCCAAACACGCACCCCTAACAGAGCTAACACAGCAAAATAATCTCACACAAACGCTAGCAGGCAGCGGAGGTTAATAAACCCACCGAAATTAACAAATCAGACACAGGTGATAACAAAAACAGACAGACCTAAACGAAAAGGAAAAATGGATCGTGGCAGTTAGTAGATCGGCGACGATGACCGCCGAGCACTGCCCGAACAGGGAGAGGAGCCACCTTCGGTGGACATCGTGACAGTAGTAGCCATGCTGGTTGAGTGTGCCTTGAATTCTAAATAAATCACTGACATTGTCACCAGCAAAACAACTCCATCACACCTCCTCCTCCATGCTTCACGGTGGGAACCACACATGCGGAGATCATCCGTTCACCTACTCTGAGTCTCACAAAGACACGGCGGTTAGAACCAAAAATCTCAAATTTGGACTCATCAGTCCACAGGACCGATTTCCACTGGTCTAATGTCAATTGCTCGTGTTTCTTGGCCCAATAAAGTATCTTCTTATTATTGGTGTCCTTTAGTAGTGGTTTCTTTGCAGTAATTTGACCATGAAGGCCTGTTTCACGCAGTCTCCTCTGAACAGTTGATGTTGAGATGTGTCTGTTACTTGAACTCTGTGAAGCATTTATTTGGGCTGCAATCTGAGGTGCAGTTAACTGTAATTAACTTATCCTCTGCAGCAGAGGTATCTCTGGGTCTTCCTTTCCTGTGGAGGTCCTCATGAGAGCTAGTTTCATCATAGTGCTTGATGGTTTTCCTGACTGCACTTGAAAAAACTTTCAAAGTTCTTGATATTTTCCATATTGACTGACCTTCATGTCTTAAAGTAATGATGAACTGTTCTTGCCATAATATGCATATGGTCTTTTGCCAAATAGGGCTATATTCTGTATACCACCCCTACCTTGTTACAACACAACTGATTGGCTCAAATGCATTAAGAAGAAAATAAATTTGACAAAATAACATTTTACAAGGCACACCTGTTAATTAAAATGCATTCCAGGTGAAGCTGGTTGAGAGAATGCCAAGAGTGTGCAAAGCTGTCATCAAGGCAAAGGGTGGCTACTTTGAAGAATCTCAAACATAAAATATATTTTGATTAGTTTAACACTTTTTTGGTTACTACATGATTCCATACGTGTGATTTCATAGTTTTGATGTCTTCACTATTATTATACAATGTAGAAAATAGTCAAAATAAAGAAAAATGCTTGAATGAGTAGGTGTGTCCAAACTTTTGACTGGTACTGTATATCTAAATAAAAATATATGTTGGTCAGTCCAATAAGCATGTTAATATACACAACCGAAATGTCCACCCAAAAAGTATCCCAAAATACACATCACTGTACGTACATTAGCTGAAGAGAATATTGTAATTATAAATATTAGTCAAAGACAGAGGGCGATAGAGAGCAAAGAACTGGCCACTGCTGGAATTCAGAGGAGCCTCAAAAATACAGCCGCAGCCTTTCTCCTTTTCTTTTATTGCGATGCCATACCTTCACCGCACAGCACAGATGGCTACAGTATACGGGTCTCCCTATGTTAAGTGGGAGAGAGGGCATCAATATATTTTTTTGTCAGGGATGGTGTTTAGATCTAGACTTGTTTATACATTCCAATGTTCTGAGTTTAATTGCCCACCATGGGCTATAGCCCCACACTGCAGCATCACACATCTCTGCCAGGGATAGTTCTGGGTGGGTTGCGCAGTGTCCAAGTGTCGCACGCTCCGACTATCCCATCCACGGAGGTGTCTAGGCTGCATTCATGGAAATAATAAGGGTCAAGGTAACACTGAGCTCGCTGCTCCGGAGAGAACAAAGCCACAGGCGACCACACACATTTGTATCAGTAACCACAGAGAGAAACCTCAGCGCTGCGCTCAGAATCCAACACGTAGGGGCATATATCTCCCCGTTTGGTCATAATAATCTACTGAACCAACAAATAATTATGTAGAATTAGGCTACATAATGACTGGACGATGGAGAGTCATCGGTTAAATATATTACTTGGATATCATAGCCTACATGCGTAAAAGTTTGACAACAAATACAAGCGAAAATGGAACCGGCGTGTTGGAATAGTCAAGCCATCACTCGAAAATGAGCGGCAACTATCTCAACTTTACTGAGAAATATATATTACGGTCTGCATAGCACCGTCTTCATAGCACGGTCTACTGGCTACAGACCTCTTATGACTGTGTAATAAACAAAACACCACCATGTAAAATGCGGCAGTCCAATCTTTTCTATTGGCGCATTATAGGCTAAACCATAACGCAATTTACACATTGAATTAATGAAGCGGCATCCTCGTAAAATGGTTCACGGTAGAGTGTATCTTTTCTAAGCCATCTCACTATACCCCCACCCTGACTAAGACCATTCGAATGGGTAGTGTGTGATGCATTGCAATTGCATTTTCTTCATGTGGTACTGAGTCACATTTGGTTAAATCATCCCCTTATTAACAAGAGAAAAAAAACTCTCGTCTCTCTCTCTCCCTCCCTCCCTCTCCTTTTAACAAATAGGCCTACCCTCTAGAAACCTACCAAACAAATTCAGCCCTAGTTACGTGCGCTGGGGAACGAAACTGGAGAGGTGGAGAGAGCGCGCGAGACACAATTGTGAATCGCTCTCACAGTCCAGCGAGATAGGTGCTGCAAACGCACGCTGAGTACATGCATGTGTTGAGTGGGCGCTTGGATTGAGAATGCGGGAAAGAAGGAGGATTCTCACGTAATAATTCACCGACATTTTCCAATATCTACATCGGGAATTACAATTGTCCTTGTTTGTTTCATTTCTTATTATTCCCTCACTATCAGTTTTTTTTTGTATTCTATCCGTATTGCTTGCGACTGTGAGAACTAACGTTAACTACTTACGGGCTGCTTGTTATAAGTGAGTGAATGTAGAGAAGAAATCAGAGTGCACGGATGCTGCTTGGAAAGGCTACTGGACACATGATGTGTTGCTTATACCCTGCTTCAAGGTAAGAAGACGAGTGGCTCTGTAAAGTAGCCTAACTGTATCATCACAATTTGGGAATCTGTGCGGGCAATTTCATTGCCACTAATCTGTTGGAAATATCGTCTAAGGAATCTTGACCATTTACATCGCTTCTATATCAATCTGGGAGATGTGTTTTTTTTTGTCTAACTGAATAAACTCGGACTGATTCAACATTAAAATGAAATAAGATAACATCTTGGACATTTTCTCTTTACAGGCATGATACGATATTCGGAATCGTTATGAATTCATGACATAGGATATAACCAGACTGAACGGACTGTTAAAGAAACATTTATTCGTTGCTGGAAAAAAGGGGTGAGGATTACCCCCCCACCCACCCACCCACCCACTAAAAAAAAATGAAGAAAAGTATAGCGGGTGCACTTGCTCTTATTCACTGCAGTTGAAGAGGTGTTGGAGTGCGTCCGGAGTATGAAGTCATACACATCCTGAAACGAAGGACTTCAAATTAACCGAGAAGGAAAATTATGTTTAACAAAAACAATAGCAGCAAGTAAACGTCATCCTCATTCGATTCAAGGCTTTATAATCTAGTTAAGACATTGCGGGGAACAATGAGGACTACTGGCGCAGTGGACTATATATGCTACAGTATACTCATCCTGCAGCTGCTGAATCAGCCCGATGCCAAGCAAGTGTTGCGATATCGCTTGGCTGAGGAGGGACCCGCCGATGTCAGGGTAGGGAACGTAGCCAAAGACCTCGGAATCGTCGCCGGGTCTGGTGAGGTTACGTTTACCCTCGAGTCCGGCTCTGATTTTTTCAAAATAGATAATATAACAGGCGAGCTGACCACTAATGAACGGCGGATAGACCGTGAAAAATTACAGCAATGCCAAATGATATTTGATGAAAACGAATGTTTCATAGATTTTGAAGTGTCAGTAATTGGACCCGCTCAGAGCTGGGTTGACCTGTTCGAGGGGAAAGTCATTATTTTAGACATAAATGACAACACCCCGTCTTTCCCCTCTCCTGTTCTGACACTGTCAGTGGAAGAGAACAGACCGATTGGCACTCTCTATCTCCTGCCCACTGCCACCGACAGAGATTTTGGCAGGAACGGAATTGAGAGATATGAGCTTATTCAGGACAGCGGGGAGAGCTCCAGGCGCCTGGGTTCGAACTCAGGGGGACGCGGAGTGGACAGCAGGAGATTTGATGAGGGGGCAGCCAGGAGCAGCGTCTTTGAACTGCAAGTTGCTGACACAACTGATGGGGAAAAACAGCCGCAGCTCATCATTAAAGGAGCACTGGACAGGGAGCAGAGGGACTCTTATGAGCTCACCCTGCGTGTTAGGGATGGGGGCGACCCCCCACGCTCCTCCCAGGCCATCCTGAGGGTGATGATCACTGATGTGAATGACAACAGCCCCCGCTTTGAGAAGGCTGTGTATGAGGCTGACCTGCCAGAGAACAGCTCCCCTGGTGCCCCCATCCTGCAGCTGAAAGCAGCTGACGCAGACGTTGGGGTGAACGGTCAGATTGAGTACGTATTTGGTGCGGCCACAGAGTCAGTGCGTAGGCTGCTGAGGCTGGACGAGGGCTCGGGGTGGCTTAGCGTGCTCCATCGTATTGACCGCGAGGAGGTGAGCCAGCTGCGCTTCACGGTAATGGCAAGGGATCGAGGTCAGCCACCCAAAATGGACAAGGCAACCGTGGTCCTCAACATCAAAGATGAGAACGACAACGTGCCTGCTATCGAGATTCGTAAGATCGGACGCATTTTCTTGAAAGATGGAGTGGCCAATGTGGCAGAGGATGTAGTGGTGGACACGCCTATAGCTTTAGTCCAGGTGTCAGACCGCGACCAGGGCGAGAATGGCATCGTGACCTGCACTGTGGTGGGTGACGTGCCCTTCCAGCTCAAACCGGCCAGTGAGATTGAGGGTGAGATGAATAAGAAGAAATACTTTCTCCATACATCAGCCCCGCTGGACTATGAGGCCACACAGGAGTATAACGTGGTCATCGTGGCTGTGGACTCAGGAAGCCCTAGCCTGGCCAGTAATAACTCGCTTATCGTGAAGGTGGGAGACTTCAACGACAACCCACCCATCTTTAGCCAGAACGTGGTGGAGGTGTCCTTTCTGGAAAACAATGCCCCAGGTGAGAGGGTGACCACAGTGCAGGCAATCGATGCTGACAGTGGCAAGAATGCAGAAATCGCCTACTCCCTCGTCTCCTCTGTAAATGGGATATTCTCCATTGATGCAGACAGTGGTGACATCAGAGTAAACACCATTCTGGACAGGGAGCAAACAGAGAGGTATGAGTTCAAAGTGATAGCTAAAGATAAGGGCATGCCCATACTCCAGGGGTCAGCCACTGTGGTGGTCCTGGTGGCAGATAAGAACGACAATGAGCCAAAGTTCATGCAGGACGTGTTCACCTTCTACGTCAAAGAGAACCTAACACCCAACAGCCCTGTTGGCATGGTGACCGTCATTGACGCTGACAAGGGCCAGAACGCTGAAATGAGCCTCTTCATCGAGGAAGAGGAGGATATCTTCTCCATTGAGAATGACACAGGAACCATTTTCTCCACCATGTCATTTGACCGCGAGCAGAAGACTTCATACACGTTTAGGGTCAAGGCTGTGGACGGTGGAGACCCACCCAGATCCGCCACAGCCACCGTGTCACTTTTCGTGATGGACGAGAACGACAACCCGCCAACCGTCACCTTCCCCATCAACAGCACTTACACCCTCCTGCCCCCCTCCAGCAACGTCAGGACTGTAGTACGAACCGTCATAGCCACTGATCCGGACACAGGGATCAACGCTGACCTGAACTACAGCATCATCAGTGGAAACCCCTTCAAACTGTTTGAGATTGACGGAGGCAGCGGGGTCATCTCACTGGTGGGGAAGCTGGAGCAGAAACACTATGGCCTCCATCGACTCGTGGTTCAGGTGAACGACAGCGGGCAGCCCTCCCAGAGCACCACTACCCTTGTGCATGTCTATGTCAATGAGACCCTCTCCAACTCCACCATCGTAGAGGCCCAGGTAGCCAAGAGCCTGGGTACGCCGCTCAATACCAACATCGCTGGGGACCCCAACTACGACCTGGGTAAGCAGCGGCTGAGCATCGTCATCGGGGTGGTCTCGGGCATCATGACGGTCATTCTCATCATCCTCATCGTCGTCATGGCCCGTTACTGCCGCCCCAAGAACAAGAATGGCTATGAGGCAGGCAAAAAGGACCACGAGGACTTCTTCACCCCTCAGCAGCATGACAAGGGCAAAAAGCCTAAGAAGGACAAGAAGAATAAGAAGTCCAAACAGCCACTGTACAGCAGCATCGTCACCATTGAGGCCTCCAAGCCCAACGGCCAGCGCTACGATGGTGTCAACGAGAAGCTGTCGGACAGCCCTGGGATGGGCCGGTACCGGTCTGTTAACGGAGGGCCCGGGAGCCCGGATCTGGCCCGGCACTACAAGTCCAGCTCGCCACTGCCCACAGTCCAGCTCCACCCCCAGTCACCCACGGCCGGGAAAAAGCATCAGGCTGTTCAGGACCTGCCCCCTGCCAACACCTTCGTTGGCACCGGAGATAACATTTCCCTTGGATCTGACCACTGCTCTGAGTATAGCAGTCAAACCATCAACAAGTACAACAAACAGGTAAGAATACATTGACTCTATATATATATATATATATATATATATATATATATATATATATATATATATGTCATTTTTTTCTTCTTGTTCTTTCTGTTTTCAAATGTGTCATGTTTCTCCCTCTCTTAGTGTTATCTCCTGCGTAATGCCTCCTGACAGGGCTAGTCTCAGTAGTCATGTTGCTTTTATGGTGCTAATATGTGTCAAGTTAGCTGTATTGATCTGTTTGGGTTTGGAGTGCCATTCACCATGTAATATTGAAAAGGAAATGAGGACATGCGTAGCCTATGCCAGGATTTCATTTTCACTCGCCTAAGCATATCCAGCTCTTTTGCTCTCTCTAGTATTGTGAGGCGGTTTAGTTTGACTGTGGTGTCACTTTTGCTGACCTGTGCATGTATGTGTTTTGAGTGTTGTAGACAGCTTGCATAAGGGTCTGGTTTGCAGTTATTCTATCATAGTGTGGCTAAGTAGCTAGGATACCCTTCTGCTAGGTCAATAACTCCCCGCCCTCTTTGTAACAAGGCAGCCTTTTTCTTCCTTTTAGAGGGTGAAAAAAAACCAAGAGAAAGGAAAACAAGTAAGACATTGTGAAAATGAAATACAGGAGTGGCCTTCTAAGGGAATGCTAACCGAGGGTGCCGTGTTTTACTGGATTTCAGCTTGACTACGAACATCTGGGCAGGAGGTCACAACATTCCTGTGCCCTGATGTGTCTGTATCAATTCACTGACCCAGCAGTGAAATCAGGCTTACCTAAACCTCTCCCTCCTGCTCTTTCTCTCTCTTTCTCTCTCTCTTTCTTTCTCATGTTCTGTCTCAGACATGTTCTGTCTTTCGCTCTCTCCATCCCTTCTGTAGGTTACTCTCATGTATCTCTTCATCCATCCATTTCTCTCTCTTCCCTCTTTCTCTCTCTCTCCTTCATCTCACTATACCCTCTTTATTTCCTTATGACACCCATCTCTTACACATTCTCCCTCCGGCCATCCCTTCCTCTGTTTCCCATCTTCCTCGCTCCTCTCATCGACTCTTTGTGCCATCATTCATGGCTGCACGCATGACAGGGAACTTCATATTCTAGGGAAGTGTGAATGAATCAATTCATATCATTATGGTTCTTAAAAAAAATTAATCTATGAGAAAGCCAGGTGGTGCGAATCAAGGTTAATACATGATGAAGTCGGTTCCTTTTCATCTGCATTTACCAGGAAAATAACACTTACCCTATTGTTTCATATGTTTTCTATGGCAATCTAATGCATTATTGATTGTTCTCTTATGTGTTGTAAGCAGCAAACTCCTCTTGCATTCCTGAGTGCTGTTCAGCACAGTAGATTGGGCTGATTTCTCTCTCTCTTGTTCCCCCCCCCATCTTGTGTCCCCCCTTGCTTCTCTCTCTCTCTCTCTCGCTCTCTCTCTCTCTCTATCCGCCCCTGCATCTTTTCCTTTCTTCAAAGCCGCCTCCTCTCCCACCCTATCTTTCACTCTCCTCTATCTCTCACCACCACACCAATTTCTGCCCCTCTCCTCAAAATCATTGGTCTCAATTTCTTTTTGCTCTTTTCCTCGCCTGTCTTTTTTCTTGCAGTCTCTTTCTTTATTAATCTTCTCTCCCTTACTCTACGCTATATCCCTTTCCCTCCTGCTATTTCCTCTTTAATTTCTCAATCTCCCTCACCATCCGTCCATCCATCCCTCTCTTTTTCCTCTACTGTCTCTAACAGCTTCTAATGCGCTGTATTCAGTGTTTTGTGTGAGGACTGCTGTTGCTTACGAATGTCCCATCCATAATTAACAGGACACTCTATTTGCTGCGGCAGAGCCATGTATTGTGTATGTCGCTAGCTGTGCTGCTGCACTTTTCCATAATTAGTTATTTACTTTTTCATGTGAATGCTCACTACAGCATTTTTTATTATTATAGACAAGTCAATTCATTCGAAGATTCAGACACAGACCCGAAAACACACAGGGGTGTCGAGCATTGAGTGTTGAGCGTTTTCAAAGGCTGTCCCTGCCACCATAATGTGCAATTACCTCTTTTTAAACATGCAGAGCTACTTTTTCTCGATTCTCCTCAACGGTTCCTGTAGAAGTGGCTAATGTAGAAGTGTTGCCCTCTATGGTTTATTGAATATTGTCAGAAGCAGCGGCAACTGTAGCCCCATGTACCCATTAGGCAACAGAGATACAGTATATAACATTCTATGACGTGTTATTACACTCCCATACATGCCTTGTCAAACATTCCCTATTGATACTTCGATTGAACGGCTGCACTTACAGTCTCCTGAGGGCCACCACAGGGCCACCACAGCTAAAACACGCTGGTAAGCACCCCCCTTTGGTTGAGGACATAATGTGTAATGAAACGCATAAGAATTATGAGGTGCTGGGGATGGAATTATACATAGAAATAGAAATTAATAGATTCTATTTCTATCGAATTAAACATGGCTTCTTGTCCGACTCCGTTGTTGCTATGGATTTGCATGCAGAGGCCGGTGGGAGGTTGGATTAGGGATAAGGTTTCATGTCTGATTGTAGAGAATTGCACGGTAGATCACATTGTATTGCGACTGCTGGAGACAGGGTAATCCGCAATGTCAAATTGATCACATTAGATATGGAAATTGCTATTCAAAACATATCAGATTTAACCTTTGTTATTGAATTAACAGTGGCAGGAAATCCAAAATGCATTGCAATCTATGATATTTAAGGCTCATTGAGGTTGAGACCTTTTGATGGGATTAGCAAATCTCTCTCTCTCTCACTCACACACATACACCGACTGTCTCTCTCTCTCTCTCTCTCTCTCTCTCTCTCCATGTTTCCCTCTATTTTCTCCTCTTTATGGATCTCTCTCGCTCCACTTCTCACACTCTCCTTCGCTCACTCTCCTCCCAGAAATAGAGACAGACACAAGAAAGAGAGCCCTGTTTGAGGTACACAGAGTGGTCTCTACTTTTCCACAGGAGAGTTGGGGGGGGGGGCAGCTTCACTATCCTATTGACTATGAGTCTCTACTGCGGTATCAGGTTCCTTCTAGGTCTCCTTCCACCTCATCCTTCGCCTACCTAATATAACAATAAACCACCGCACATGCAGCAGCCGGCCTGGACTCCAAGCAGGTAACCAGGCAACCAGTGAAGTTTAGCAGGTTGTCATCAGACATTTAAGCACTCATTAAGTCAGGGGAGCACAGAGTGAGACGCCAGCGTGTCACTGAGCAGCCATTGAGTTAGAACAGTAGGGTGATGTACCTGACATTTCAGTCCTTCCTGGAACTCCACACTTATTGGATTCAAGCCTGTGTTTTTTTGTCTCTCTCTCTTTCTTCCATTGTATCCCTACTGTGTCATGTTTCCGTAGCTAAATCCCTGTGTTAAATAGTGTTTTAGTTGATAATCGTCATACTCTCAAGTACCAAATGCCTAAAGCTAAATTATTGGTCACACTTGATTTGGAATTGTCCGGATTTTCCATTTGTAGATGCTCTACAAATGGTCATACTATCAACAAACTATCTGTTCGTCTGCACATTCCTCACTCCCTAGATGCACATTTAAAGGTGCAATATGCAGAAATGCTCTGCCATTTCATGGTTGCTAAAATTCTAATAGTTCAGTTTAGGTTTATGTGACAAAACAAGCAAAATATGTTATTTTCAGCTCTTTGAAGCTGGTGTACAAAACCAGAACAATTGTCATTTTTAGAGTTTTAAACCAGGAAAACAGAAATGAGAAAACATAATTCGGGACAATATAAAAGATAATTAGGTTTTATAGGGCCCCTCTTAGAGTTGTTTATTAACCATTATTTTACCAGAAATATTGACAGAAAACCTAGTGCACTACCTTTTCTTGTACACGAAGGATCCGGGTAAGAGTTGCAGGGGTGAGGGAGAAGAGAAAAAAATATGGCTATTTGAAAGCAAAAAAAAAATGAGTAGCTCGCGACATGTTACATTTTAAAAAGAAATAGCTCTCTTGTTACAAAAGGTTGGAGACCCCTGCTGTAGAGCATCTACAGGTGGACTGTCTAAATAAAGTGTTACTAAATTATTGGC
This sequence comes from Oncorhynchus kisutch, assembly GCF_002021735.2. NCBI lineage: Eukaryota > Metazoa > Chordata > Actinopteri > Salmoniformes > Salmonidae > Oncorhynchus > Oncorhynchus kisutch. The sequence goes on from NC_034189.2 coordinate 31,900,928, forward strand.
TAAGCTAAGATATTAAATATAATTCCTTCGATAGCTCACCTGTTCTATCCAAAGACACAATGTTTACTCTTAAAGTAACTCACCATGCCTTTTTTAAGTGGGGCATTTGAAATAATGTTATCCCCTGTCCAGGTGGACCCTTGTCTTATCTTTTCTAAACAATCGAGAACTGAGGCAGGTTGCAATCCTATCCCTCTGCTTCGGGGCATGTATACATCTCAGTACAGTGGGTCAGCTGAGGCTGCCTCGCCTCAGGCTAGGGTTGGTTCAGTGAGCGTGACTTGACATTGCCCCATTGCCCTCACCGCCCTCTACTCCCTCACCTCATTCCACTTGCACAGTGTTGCTCCTATCCTTCCCTTCTCATCCCCCCCAACTTGTCAAGCCCCAGCTTACCTTATTTACATAGGGACCATGACCACATGTTCCCTTCTCGCCACAGCATCTCAAACAAATAATATCAGCATGCAAATAGGGGTCATTACGTATGTGTTCGCCAGCCAAACACACATGATGTAACAGGCACTTTCGCACTGTCGGTCCCCCGAGATCACAAAACCAATATGGAAAAACCTCCATTTGCCTGGAGGCTAATTTCTTTAAAAACGGAAGCTATTGTAGTTACCTAAACACCTTTGAGATGCCACACTTGTCCTAATCTGTTTTGCCGCCCCCTTTGTGAATCTTTATTATTGCCGTCTACTAACCTAGCGTGTTTGTAAATAGTCTGCAGCCTACATCTATATGAACCGTTGCAAATCGTCTACCTACTGTATGTTTACCCCGCTCTGTAAACTTCAGTATGTTTCTGTAACCTTCCATTTAGCTGCTTCTGATTCTATCTGTGTCAAACAGGTTGGGGGAGGCAGCCACCAGTTGCACTCAATAAGGTAATTACTTGATAAGAGGTACTGTTCGAGGTTTATCATGTTTGGTCAGGTTGACTCCCCCGTGGATGCTGAAACGGGTCGAACGACTCGAAGGCTGGACCGGAGAGAAAACATTGGCCACTGTTGGTATCGTAGCCGTTGTATGCAAATTGCTCGACTAATAGTTGTAGAACGGTTTTGTTTATCTTCTATATTTGAATCCCATGTGGATCATCCAAGTTACGATACACTGTAAAGAAATAAGGAAGTAGGCATAAAATGTTCTGTGTTCGGTATGTGTTCACCCATATGGGAGTTTGTGAATTGTACGGGTAAAACATTTGGCATGAATCATTTGAACAACATATGAATGGATTACATTCTTTGTAGAGTATAGCCACTAAAAGGAAATCATCATGCAACTAACATAACATTAACCAAGCAGCATCTGTTTGCCTGTGAATCATTAAGTATACGCACAGCACAGGGAAAAGAGCTGGTGGTGTGAGAAGATGAAGATGGTGCAGAATGAGATCAGCTGGTTGGTTCATCACTGCTTTATGTTTAGTACAGGGGGTTGCCTGTGGTGCTGTGTGTTTACTGCCGTGTCGACTGATGCTAATTTGATCACATTTGTCTCGGATGGCTTAATTTACTTTGTTATGGACGGCAAGACCACACCAGGCATTTTGTGTATGTGCTTTACAGTGAGACTGAAAGGGGGGATATTGGGAGAGATGGAGAGAGAGTGAGAGATAAAATACTTGTGAAATTGCACTGGCCAGCAAATTCCTGAATAATTTGAGTGGGGTGATTTAAATACATTAGTTTTAGGTCAGTGACTAATCTGCAGATTAGGGTTACCTGACAGCTAGGCATGCATGGAGAACAGATGAAGAAGGAAGTAAGGAGGGAGAGAAAGTGAGAATGAGCAAGAGGGAGAACACTAGTCCCTACTCAATACTGAATGTGTTGGATTCTGTCTGACCAGTTGTTTGACTACTGGTTGGGTGACCCTGTACATAACACTAAATAAGATGTGACTTAAGTGGTATTATACCTCATCTATTTCAATGGCTTTGAATGGATTGCTCTTGGCTACCTGACCTGGAAGAATATTGCGAAGGCGAGGCCTTTCGAAAGGCAAGACTTTTTTCAAAAGAATAGAAATCAATCACCTTTAGGGTGTTTTCACATATCGTCTTCTTTAGAAGAACCGATCTCCGTCCTCTTTAAAGTGAACTCTGGGGTGAAAGCAAAATAACTCAGTTCTCTTTATAGTCACACTGCCCTTGCCTTTGAATGAGGACTCAACTCTTTCACCGGTTCACTTCACCTGTTTTGTGGTCGGATTTCTCTTTACTTTCACATGTTTGGAATGGAACCAAGATCGTTTTCCAACATGCACTCTGGGTTTTCACAAAGTGCAGGACAAGCCATTCAGTCAGAATGTGTTAACGGACGGCTAGATATACCTACTTACATTTTGGAAGCTAAGCGATTGAATTTAGTTAAAGTATGAGACATAATAATTGTAATCCAAATATACTATTCGCAATAAATAGCAATACAATAACTGCAGAATAAATAATGCTCGAATTGAAAATTGTACACCCAAGGTAGGCTACTGCCCCTTTAAGAGCTAGAATATATTTTGTACCCTATGTTGTGAATCTCACCAAATATATTATCTTTTCACGCTATTCAAACCCCACAATTAATAAACAGCTTATGAAGCTATTTTAGCCTATAGATCACATAATGCAAACGCATAATCTGAACTAAAAACCACACATTTTGGAATTTCTGTGTGTCCTTGGCACAAAACAGCACACATTCTTTTCCGCAAAACTACACGTTATCATCTTTCTTTTGTGGTAGCAATGTGAGAGTTTATGGCAGGGGAAATGGTGTTGCAGTAGTTTAGTGTGTGGTACGGGAATTACGACAAGTGAACCTGGGGAGCTTTGCATTAACATTGTCCTAGGAAAGGGAACCGGACCACTTCAGGGGCTCTTTTGAGGGAACTGAGTGTTCACACTGCACAAAAAAAATGTGCGAAACGCACTGAGTTCACAAAAATTGTCGGAAAGGGAGCAGGTGTGAAAACACCCCTAGAAAAGGAGGCCTTGATCAATTTCTCTCTCTTTGTCAATCTTCTGCTCTCTTTCCATTCTCCTTTCCATTCTCTTTCTGTGCTTGTCTCTCTCCTTCGATTCTGTTTTCTTTCTTTCTGTCTTCATTTCTATCCCTCTTCTCCTCGCTACATCTGCCATTGTGGCCATTGGCTAGGTATGAATGTAAATAGTCATGATTGAATCAGGAGCAGTCCAGATGCATTGGTAACATTTGTCGTGATAACACGGTGAAAGAGAGAATGGCGAAGATAAGTCACAAAGTCACCAATAATGCAGCTTGATTGCTCAACGGCACGCTGGCTTATTTTAGTGGAAGTGTCAGCAATGTCCTCTTCTTTCTGAACCCACATTTCAATTGTATTACATTGAATATGCAATGAAATGTTCTATGAAGCACGGAAAATACTGATTTCTATTTGCAGGTAATTCTTCCCTTTTACCGGTATCAATTCCTGCACTTCATGTCGCTGTGGTGGTGGAGGCGGCAGCAGGGGAAATCCTAGCTCTCCAGATGTTTTGTGTTCAGTTTGTCTGAGGGCTAGTGTGAATTCCTGATAGGGGCCCACTCAATTTTGCTACAAGGTACATTGCTATTGTTGGTATTTCCAATTGTGGCTGTCCCTCCTCATCTACTTGTTCTTCAAGCAGCAGCTCCAGTAACTCTGAACATCACTTAGAATCACTGCTAGTGAAACTCAGGGGAATAGTTTGCTGTCAACATGAAGGATCACAGCAGGGATCATACTGTATGTGGGTATGTCTGTCTTTGATTTTAATGGACAACAACACAATGGTTTCTGAGCTTCATAAAAATTGCACGGTCCACTGAGGCTTTCGGTGATGATACTATGTTGACTAGAAAAGGACAAAAATAATGGATATTTATGTTTTAAGCTCTGCTAGTGCTCTAGGGCATACATTTGTAAATGCATATGTGTATTTTAACATGTTTATTACATGTGCGTGTGCCTGTATCTGTACACTGTGTGTGTGTGTGTGCATCTTTGTGCGGGTACCTTTTTATCTGTGTATCTCAGCGTGTATCTGAGTGTGTATGTGAGGGATTAGGGCTGTCCCCGACCCCAAAAAATCTTGGTCGACCCAGTTATCTGTTCTTTTGACCAATCGATTGGTCCAAATTTTGAAACGTGTATTTTTGCATATATACTGTAGACACACCCCAAGTTCGAATAAAATCAACCATATGTAGGCTACTGAGCGTATCTGATGCTTTAATACTGTGATTAAATATGAAGTTGCACAAATTACTAAAGACGGAGACAGAGATCAATATAGCCTAACCAGAAGGAAAAAAACTCTTCCCAACCCTCCTCCTCCTGCTGCTGAAGTTGTCCGTAATAGGCCAACAGTCGGCAACCTTTTCCATTTGGAGTGCCAAGTTATTGTTCCAGTTCTACTGATCTGATTGCCAGTTATGATTTTCATATGCACGTTTTGTGGAACAGTTTCATTTCAGTTATAATAAAGTCTTAATATCTCAAAGTCATTGTCATGTGGTTGATAAAAAGTATATCTAAATTAAAATGATACAAATCTAAAAGTAACTTCTATTGCCAATATGTAAAACTAGCCTACATAACGCCACCAAATAAAAACTTGGCAGCCCGCAGGTGCAAAAAATAACCTGATAAAAATTTCCTTTAAATCACATTGGTTATGCATGGTCTGTCTGCAAGGATCTTGAACCATTGTATCAATTATTAACTTGGTACGGCCAAGCTCATGCTAGCAAACTTGCAACATTGTGTAAAATATTCTGGGCCCTCAGAGTTTCCCGTGCCAGTGAGCTCCGAACAGACAGACACAGCTGTATAAGAAGTAATCAGGTAGGCCTTTTTTATGACGTTTCCACCGGATCAGAGCATGACATTTTTTCTCTCCTTTCATGTTGAATGGTTATCGATAATAGGCTACGTTGAGGAACTATTGTCATTCTCAATGGATATTGAATGCATTAACAGAAATCGAGCCAACTTTACACAACTGTGGGAAACCTTGGAGTCAACATGGGCCAACATCCCTGTGGAATGCTTTCGACACCTTATAGAGTCCATGCCCCGATGAATAGAGGCTGTTCTAAGGGCAAAAGGGGGGACTCAATATTAGGAAGGTGTCCTTAATGTTTTGTACACTCAGTGTATGCTTGTGGAGCGGCACCAGTGTGGTGTCAGATGAGTGGACTGTTTTCTGATGTCAAAATAATCATACTGATACACAACAAATACAACTAAGAGATATATCTGGGCCTAAAGAGATGCACTATGTAGTGTTTGACGTAATTGTTTGGTTTAGGACTTGCACGGGATGCATTTCAGGAAACATTGTATTTTTGAGTGTTAGCTGGGGTTGGGGAAAAAGTGTGACACCAATCAGGCCTCCGAGGACTGGAGTTGCCCAGGCCTGTTCTAATGTCACCCGTCACTGTCGGCAACCACTGGCGACCAATCCCATCGCTCGTTAGTGAGATTTGAACTTGTTTATGAAGAGGGGATGGCTAATGTTATTTGGAAGGCAGACAGAGGGAAATGCGATGGGCTGAATTGTTTTGGCTGTCTGGCTGATTCCTGTGTCAGTGGTGCCTGGGTGCTGACAAGTGGAAAAACTTTGATCTGCTCGGGTTTAACCACATACCAACAAACGGGTGTGATCATTCTATAGTGGCCCCTGGAGCGTACGATCAAACCGGTTTGATTAGAATGCTAATTTTGAAAATCCACTATCGATTGATGCAACTGTCAGCATTTGAGCTAGCCACACTGTTTTTTCACAGAAACATTTTGCACAAACACGGTCCTTACAAAGTTACGTTTATTTTTGGATGCAATATTCAGACTTTCACATAAATATCAACAGCATAACACAATCATCCAACCGAAAAATGTAAGCTATATTAGTCCTAGCGCTAACTGAGGAAATATTGATGTAACACAAGCGGTCATATTTAGATAACTCTCGGCTGACAGAAACCACAATATGAATGAGCTAATAGAAATGACTATTTATAATTCATCACATCACGGGTCAGCTCAACATTGATCGAAATAATTGAGTAAAACACTTTCTAGAAATCCAAAGTAATCTGTGTGTGGGCTCTCCTCGAAGAGAGAAGTTTGTGAAGAGAGAAGTTTGTTCGGCTCAGTAAAGCCTCAAACATAAATTGTCCCCAACACTGAATGGGTTAATTCTATGCGAATTAATGAGGAGGCGGAACACACCTCAATTCAAACTATTGTTAGAAAATAATTTGAAATTGACAAATTGAAACATATCTTATAGATAATTAACAGGCAACTTTGCGTGTGAACTGTCCTGTTGCATAACAATCCCATTTTGGATCAGTGAGTGCATTCTGACATCACGTGCATACAACAACTCACGCTGGGCGACCATTAGAAATATTCAGAACTCAAGGATGAAAAAGTTAAAAGATACAACCTTCAGAATCTGATTGATTTCAGGGAGTCCTGACAAACACACAGGCTCACATAGAGAGAAGAATACACACACACATTCACATAGATACAACACAAACAGAAACCCAGGCACAAATGCACACACCCATGCACACGCACACACATTCACAGTCTGCTCATTTGGCACCGATTTCTCGTTAATATTTTTCTCTGGAGCGGCTGTTGAAATATTAAGATATGTGAGGATCTCTTGACTGCATAACAAGGATTAAGAATCAGCCAAGATAAATAATACAGTTAATCCCCAGCATATTTGTCCAAAGGATAGCGTTTTATGCAACACGATCTCATAGTTTTACATTGAAATTCGACGTCTATGTTTGACTCATTAATTCCTTCGTGGTCACAGGTTTAATTCCACATGGTTACAGGGTTAAAACAGAAACATCTCAAAGTGTTATGTTTAAGTATTCAGTCCGAGTTGTTACGGTTAGGGCTATGGTTTGGGGAAGGCTTATTTTATTTTTTTAACTACCCACTGTTACCATCTGAGCAGCGCATTTAGCCTCCCGGCATCATGAGTTTGTGCAAGTACTTGGCAATAGTTTTCAGTGACTACCGAGTAACACATATATCGATGTACTCAAGGCCTTTTCTTTATTTGAAATTATTGTTTATTTGTGAAAAACACAATTCAGACACACATGACATTTTCACATTATCACTGAGTCTTCTTTCACACCAATCCACAGTTCAGCAATTGTTCAGCCCTCAGGGTCATGTCACACCTCCAAGTCCATCCATAGAATGTACATAGTTGTCAGCATTAATTAACAATGTTCTCAGGACTTTTTTCAAACGTCCGTAATCTAAGTCTATTTCTAGTGATCAGCCTGGTTCTATTACCAGGCACATCCATTCATATCCTCTAACCCGTTGTCTCGGGCTATAATGGATCGGACTTGACTTGGGAGAGGAGAAGAGGAACTTGAGAAGCAATATTATATTTTAAGTGTGTGTCTGTGTGTGTGTGTGCGTGCTATTGTGCCAGTGGATTTTTTTTAGCTGGTCACGTTCGTTTTTGGTTCACAATTTCTATTATTATCAAGATTTATTCAAACAGCCATGGTTATCCAACAATGTGTATGCAGACCAAGTATTCAAAAAGTTTGGTCCGAAGTCTTGGTTGAATCTTTGCGATGCGCAATTCAGTCATCATGCGATGTTTGAATAAACGTTTCTTAAGGTTTTAGGCATACCTGGCAGAATGATATCATGAGGATTTGTATCAATCCCTTGGCATTCATTTGGCAAAAAATAAAACCGGGAAAATTGCATTTACCAAAAGATAAAACTGGTTTTAAGCGGCCCTACAACTGTAAAGTGACTGTCCAAAATCTCTAACAATCACACACTTTTTGAGATTGAGCAAAAGTTTTATTTTGTTCCTCCAAACAATCAACATAAATATGATATTGTCAAGTTAAAATGTAATTATTTGTGTATGGAGAGTAGGTCATTATAGGCTGTAGGCTACTTGCTCAGCCCGCAAATTAAAGATAAGATTTAAATTATGTACGCATAATCTGCTTTCCTGGCCTAGTATTCTTTTCATTCGGGCCAGTACCAACTGAAAGCAACTGGCCCGAATGAAAATAATACTAGGCCGGCAAAGCAGATGATGCGTGCATCATTTAAATCTTATCTTGTGCCACTGGCAAATTTATCTGAATGTCAAGCCCTGCAAGGGCATGATAATTTAAAAGTTGGCTAGTCATTATTAACCTGGTTCTGTATGGAATGCAGGTACATTATGGGACACAGCTCTGTTCAAAAATAGGTGCGACCAAATCTTGTGCTGGTGCCATCAACTGAGAAAGTTGAGCCACCAGTGAAAAAGGGGCCACCAGCGGAGAAAGTTATTCTGGAGCCCTGGTGTGTGTGCGTGAATGTGTGTGTGTGTGTGCATGTGTGTGTGGCTCCTATGCAGGATAGAGAGGAGAACAACAGGGTCCTTCACAGTTCAGCCTCTCCATCATCCAGCACACCAGGCACAAACACAGCGACATGCCTGAGAGGGTTTCAATATCCTGTGTGTGTGTGTGATTTTCTCATATCCTACATATGTGTGTAATCCACCCCTCCCACAGTCCAAACTCATAGAATGAAAAAAAGAAAAACCCCACTTAACATGTGCAGCAGCAGCAGAAATATTCATTAGTGTCTGCAGGACAGGCCCTGGTATCGATGAGGCCTTACCTAGGAGAGGGAGGAGGCTATTAGCCCAGACAGATAAATCTTGTCAAACACTGGACTAGTCTGGAAACTCCGACTGAAAAATGAGGGTCATGGACGGCCAGGAGTTTATGAGTGGCCTCGCTCGCATGTATCAAATCAGCTGAATTATGAAGTACCACAGGCCTTTTCAGGAATGCTAATTTTCCTGTTTCCCTGCTAACCCTCTCACTCCTACTCTCATTCTGTTGTTGAATCTCTCCCTCTCTCTTTCATTCTGTTATATTCTTTCTCTCCTACCCTCGTGACTCTCTCTCTCTCTCTTTCTCTCTCACTCTCTAGCTCTCTCTGCCTCACCTTTTCTCACTCTATCGCTCTCCAGTAGCTATAGATTCTTCTCATATCATGAGAGGAATTATACAGTGATTTAGAGCGGTTGCTTCGGCTCAACCCATTTCATTACATCATTGAACTGTGAGGGTGTATGTGTACGTTCGCATGCTAGTCAATCTAATATACCTAACTGTGTAGGCCTTTAATATACCTTCAGGTTTGTATGGTCTAACTGAATTTTGTGGACCTTGACTCTAATGCTTATTTTAGGGAGACAAATCTGCCCAGTGATGCAGATTTTAGCCATGTGATAACATTAGAGTCTATTGATTTGTAGCCATTTCCCTCCAGCCTTTTTGTTAACGTCACCGTTTCTCCCTGTTCTCCTCTTTCTGTTTCCTCCACATCTCCAAGATATTAGAAGAGATGTGGGTTGGAGATTGCAATCCTTTCTATCCCTCTATCCATCCGCCCTCTCTCTTTAGCAATGTTCCCCAGTAATAGCTACACACAGTCAATTAGACTTGACCACAGGTTTCTGAAAGGTAGTCATGATGGAGAACTAGTCATAGAAGCACTTAGACGTATAGGGACTTGCAAATTGACAGTTTTGAGTGCAGTCTTTTGCATCGTTCTTTGGTTATGGAAGGAGAGAACAAAGAGCGGAGGGAATAATCTATGCCTATAGAATGGTGTTTGGTACAGTCCATTAACTTCGGGGCGGGTCCAATGCAACACTTGGGGGAAAGAATATCCAATTGTAAATTACTAGACTGGATTCAATGATGAGAATGCCTTTAGGGCATGGAGAAACAACTCGCTCACAGAGGCGGAGAAATTAGAGAATGTTCTTACATTTGTTGCTGTTAGGGTTTGGCTTGATGAGGTTTGGGATTCGAGGGAAACGGAAGAGCATCAATCAAATTGACACATTTGTGGGCGATACTATGAATAGAATAATGAGGAAGCAAAACAACTCATACTCATACAGGCTCTTATTTTTCCCCTTATATTACAGTGCTTTTAGTCTTTCATCTGCCTTTTCCTAAAACTTTCCATTTTGAATGTGATTGCTAATGAAAACATTAAATCTCTCTTATGCAGTATTAATAACAGAAGTCTCTTTAAGTGAGTTGTCCTGCAGAGCACATAAGTATGTAAATAGGGTGTCATGCGATGAAGGCTCTTATGAATTTACTGTGCGGAGGGAGCTCATGGTTTTGACAAGGCCCTAAGTGCCAGTGCTGGTGAAATTTAACAAGTGTGTCACAGCTAGCATTCCTCACTGGACTACTGTCTGCATGAGGAGATGGTTAGAGTCCATGTTTAATCATCATCGCCATTCTCGGCATGTTGATGGATTATTTAGTAGAGCCGAGATTACCTACTTCCTGTGAAGCCATTTTAACAATTCATGTGAAGTTTGCCATTGCATCTGTTTAACTTGTGTGGATTGTGTTGTTATCCCCCTGCCCAACCCCTCCTTCTCGGCCCTCCGCACACGTTTGAACGTTGATTTACGTCGCTGTCTGACTGTGGCTGTGTATGTATGTCTACTCTTTATTCTTTAAGTCTCTTTGAATAGGTTTTTTTCTCCCCCTTAGCCACCCGGCTCTCTCTGTGAATTGAGGACATGACATTACAATTGGCGACCTTAATTTATTTTTATAACGACAAGCGTTATCTACGCCGACATGATTCTGTTTGAATGATAATTCTTAGCCAGGGCCCTAGCTGCTCGCTGTTGCTGCTAAAGAACACTACTCTGTGTTTGTACAGGAATCCTTGGTGGGCTAGAATCAAGACCTCCATGTTACTATGGTAATGCTCCCCCCCCCCTCAGTTTCCCCCCTTGTCTCCCATGAATATATGCCTAGAGTTCTTTAAGGCAATTCTGCGCTGTCTTCTCACCTCAATTTTACTCTGTTCATTTGCAGACGCTTTGGTCTGCAGGAAGCAAAGGCTTCCCATAATTCTCAGAACGTTGTTATGATGTTGTAGCGTTGGCTGGGACATGTTTTGTACAAGGTTTGAGAAGAGCTGTGTTTCGTGTGAATGGTTTAGTTAAAGGCCACCCTGGTAGGGCGTTTTCTTTCAAAGGAGAATGTTCTGTGAACTGTAACTTTGGCGGGCGTCTCTCCCGTTCATCCCCTCTCTCTACCCTACTTGTCTCTTCCCTGTGTTGTGTCTCTGTTGGGACCCTGGTGATTTGTGTTCCTCACCCTCTGAGTTCCTTTGAGTTCCCTTGATTAATGAGATCAAATTAGAGAACATCAGTGACTTCACAATGCCTTGCTCCCGTAACTCAGCAGGGCTCTTGTAGTGAGGGCCAAGCATTGTTGCTTCACTTCATGTCAGAATCAGTTGCGACTTGACCGTTTTCATATCGGCCAAGAGCTTTAGAGTCTCTCAGGCCATCCTTGGGGAAAATGAGCTTGATGTGGTGAAACAAGTGAATTTGGCGAGGGTCAAAACACATCTAACCCCTTTTTATATGAGACTCTGAAAGGTCAAAAGTGTCATGACTGACATGTGAAAATAGGAATGCAGTGTCATACCATGCAGATTGTTACAGACACATGAACTAACATAAGTTGCATCCTTCTACTATATAACTCAAAAGTTGATGTTGAATAAAATTAATTAGTTGAGGCAGATTTAAGAAGTGCTAATGTCTATGATATAACAGGAGCAGGATCTGTACATATTTGCTCAGACACGAAGGGTGGACTATGCTATGCACTGTGTGTGTTTGTGTGCTCGTGTGCTCGTGTGTGTGGATGAATGCTTGTGAACGTGCGTGCTTTCAGGCATCTCTGCTGGCTAGTGTTGCACGGTATACTGAAACGTCAATACTTTTTGGATACTAGAACATGAAAAACGATTCAGTACTAGAATTTGTGTTACTTTCGGTACTTTTGTCAAATGTGTCTCACATTTGAAGCCGGTCTATCAGCGCAGCCGACCCCTTATGGCGCACACCGTGCCTGCTCCACTTACTTATTCCTAGTCTACACTGGGAGTCTGGGCTGCATCATGCTAGAAGTTAATACGCTTTAATAATGCGACAGGACATGTAGAAATGTTGAAACTGTTAACCCTTGTGTGGTGTTCATGTTTTTGTTATTCACCCAATGTTTCGTGGGTCTGATGGACCCACAACATTATTGGGTTTTTAAAACAATACAGTTTTACTGTGTGTGTGTTGCAATTGTATTTCTTGCACTTGTTGCATGTGAACTGTCCTTGGGTCCACACACATCCCAGTGCTTCTTCTTGTTGCTATCGGCTGCAATATAGAATGATGAAAACACTTAGTTCAGGAATCTTACCAACATCTCACTCACTCACTCACTCACTCACTCACTCACTCACTCACTCACTCACTCACTCACTGACTCACTCACTCACTCACTGACTCACTCACTCACTCACTCACTCACTCACTCACTCACTCACATAAACACAGCAAAAAAAGAAACGTCCTCTCACTGTCAACTGCGTTTATTTTCAGCAAACTTAACATTGTAAGTATTTGTATGAACATAACAAGATTCAACAACTGATACATTAACTGAACAAGTTCCACAGACATGTGACTAACAGAAATGGAATAATGTGTCCCTGAATAAAGGGTGGGTCAAAAGCGTTAAGCGTTAAGTACTGAAGTGCATCTCCTCCTCATGGACTGCACCAGATTTGCTAGTTCTTTCTGTGAGATGGTAGCCCACTCTTCCACCACGGCACCTGCAATTCCCAGACATTTCTGGGGGGAATGGCCCTAGCCCGCACCCTCCTATCCAACAGGTCCCAGACATGCGCAATGGGATTGAGATCCGGGCTCTTCGCTGGCCATGGCAGAACACTGACATTTGAGTCTTGCAGAAAATCACACACAAAAGAACAGTATGGCTGGTGGCATTGGCATTGTCGTGCTTCTACACCTGCATTGCTTGCTGTTTGGGGTTTTAGGCTGGGTTTCTGTACAGCACTTTGAGATATCAGCTGATGTACGAAGGGCTATATAAATACATTTGATTTGATTTGATTTGGAGGGTCATGTTAGGATGAGCCTGCAGGAAGGGTAGCACATGAAGGAGGAGGATGTCCTCCCTGTAAAGCACAGCGTTGAGATTGACTGCAATGACGACAAGCTCAGTCCGATGATATTGTGACACACTGCCCCAGACCATGACGGACCCTCCACCTCCAAATCAATCCCACTCCAGAGTACAGGCCTTGGTGTAACGCTCATTCCTTCGACGATAAACACAAATCCGACCATCACCCCTGGTGAGACAAAACCACGACTCGTCAGTGAAGAGCACTTTTTGCCAGTCCTGTCTGGTCCAGCGACGGTGGGTTTGTGCCCATATGCAACGTTGTTGCCGGTGATGTCTGGTGAGAACCTGCCTTACAACAGCCTACAAGCCCTCAGTCCAGCCTCTCTCAGCCTATTGCAGACAGTCTGACCACTGATGGAGGGACTGTGCGTTCCTGGTGTAACTCGGGCAGTTGTTGTTGCCATCCTGTACCAGTCCCGCAGGTGTGATATTCGGATGTACAGATCCTGTGCAGGTGTTGTTACATGTGGTCTGCCGATGCGAGGACAATCAGCTGTCTGTCCTGTCTCCCTGTAGCACAGTCTTAGGCGTCTAACAGTACGGTCAATGCAATTTATTTCCCTGGCCACATCTGCAGTCCTCATGTCTCCTTGCAGCATGCCTAAGGCACATTCACGCAGATGAGCAGGGACCCTGGGCATCTTTCTTGTGGTGTTTTTCAGAGTCAGTAGAAAGGCCTCTTTAGTGTCCTAAGTATTCATAACTGTGACCTTAATTGCCTACCGTCTGTAAGCTGTTAGTGTCTTCACGACCGTTCCACAGGTGCATGTTCATTAAATGTTTATTGTTAATTGAACAAGCATGGGAAACAGTGTTTAAAACCTTTACAGTGAAGATCTTACAAATGCCTTGCCTAGCTTCTCGAAAAAGAGACGTCTCCTCTGTAACTTCCCTCTGTTCCAATCCAGGTTCAACACCATCCAGATGACAAACGCTTTGTATGCCAAAATGTCCAAGATGTTGAAGAATATCACAAGTGGCCACTGTAGGGTTCTTCTTTTGCAGCTGTTGCCAGTCACCAGCTTGTCTAAATTGTAATCCATTCTGATATCTGTTTTTTTTATGTTCCTGGCCACAGATTCTCCCATCCCTATGCAACATACTCATGAGTAGCACGTTTGCCTTTCTTTGGCACGTAGGACATTAGGGACAAGTCGGCCGTGAACGCAAACTTGGAGGAATTGATAGGCCTGTTCCGTGTATTCAACAGCTGAGTTGGGAGCACTGGCTTGTTTTTTTGTACTGTTCCTACCATTGTCAGCTTCCTCTTGAGGAACTCCTGTCCCAGCTTGTGCTAAGTAAAAAAGTTATGGCATTTGATGTTGTGGCCACGGAGTCCCTGTGTCACGTCCAGGACAACCTGCATCCCTTCTTTCTTCTCAGGGGCTCCTCCATCTGGCTTCCCCATATACACTTGCAAGTTCCACACATATGGTGAAGCATCACAGGCAGCCCAGATCTTGATTCCATATGTAGTGGGTCTAAATGCATAAACTGCTCTTCAACCGTAACGTTGGGCCCAAGGACGTAAAACAGGGGAAGGCGGTCCATCCACTTGTCCCACAGTGACCTGATTGCAGCTAGCTTGTCTCTCTGCCGCCAAGCTGTTCTGATGTCTCGGTTATCGAAGCGGATAATCCTGGAAATAATGCAGAAGTTTTCCAGAGACCTTGTTGCACGGAAAGATTCTCTGCCAGTTTCTCCATCACACAGGGATTCTGTGGATTCTCCATTGGATATGGAAAGACCGGCAAGGATAAGAACCCCAAAGTATGCATGTATATGAATTTGGTCCATCTCCTTTCATCTCTCTGCAAAAACACGCCTTCCCTCCAAATTAGTGCAGTCCAGAATGATTTTCTGGATGGTGTCAGGGCTGAACAGTTCAAAAGAAGACTTTATATCCTGCACAGGAGTAACCACCATCCACATTGGCCCTGGTTGCATCCTTCTGGTTTCAGCCATGTGGGGTGGGTCATTCCTTGGGTAAGAAGACCATTCAATGAAACAAAAAATTGACATCCATATTTCTCCTCCTGCAGACTGCTGATGAGCTGGTTGCTGACGGGCTGGTCCTGAGGCTGGTTGAGGGTCAATCTCATCCGCTTCTTCCAACTCACTGTCAGACTCCAAATTGACAGAGACAATATCATATTTGGAAAATTCGTAATCTTCCACAGTGGAAGACACTCCTTCCACACTAGCTTCTGTCTCTGCAAAAATCATTTCTAAGGCCCGCTGAATAATTTTTTGCCATACTGATTGATTATGGTGAGGAGTGTTAGCATTTTATGTTATTCTTCAATAACACAAACTCCAAAGCAAATCAGGGAGAGAAAAATGTATTTGAGAAGGACAAATCAAGATGTTATGCTGGGAGGTAGATGTTCAGATGTTCAGTCTCCCCTTACCTCAGCATTTTCTCCACCGAACAAAGGAACAGGATGCAATTTATAACCCCCCCCCCCCCTAGCCTGGGGATGACCAATCAGAAGTCCTAGCAGTGCAACATGGCCAATGGCCAAATAACAAGTATCCTGCCCCCGACTCAATGTACAGACCAATGAAAACGTGCCACACCTAGCAAACGTCGCTCTGAGTTCAGGAGTGGCATTCGACAGATTCTGAACAGGTGTTGAACTGAAACCCAACTCCTATTTACAATTTGCTATTGACGATTAGTACTCTAGTTTTTAGTCCTCTCATCCTCTGCGTTGTGTATTTATCTTCAACATATTCTTACAGGAGCCACACATGCAAAGCTATTTATTTGTTGTGTCCCTCCCCCAATTTGCACCTGGCCGGGGTAGAGTGTGGGAAAATACAGCATTTTTTACAATGCATCTAAATTATGTATCTAAATTATGTTTTGTAATAACATTGTGCAGGTTCCCGCAAGACATTGTGTAGTTTCACACACTACAAAGGGTAAAAAGTGTGAGAAAACTGGGAGACAGGCAGAAAGGCAGGGAGACAGACAGGTTCTTGGTGCTATGTTGACACAGCAGGCCCATGGAGGAGGAAGACAGAGTGAAGGCACAGAGCAATCATTTTTGTTTAATTTTGACTTGTTTTCACCTACACACACTTTTCCACACTTTTATTACCATCGGGTCCAGTGGACCCGAACAACACATACAGTTGTAGTCGGAAGTTTACATACACTTAGGTCGGAGTCATTAAAACTCAATTTTCAACCACTCCACAAATTTCTTATTAACAAACTATAGTTTTGGCAAGTCGGTTAGGACATCTACTTTGTGCATGACGCAAGTAATTTTTCCAACAATTGTTTACAGACAGATTATTTCACAATTCCAATGGGTCAGAAATTTACATATACTAAGTTGACCGTGCCTTTACACAGCAAATTCCAGATAATGATGTCATGGCTTTAGAAGCTTCTGATAGGCTAATTGACATCATTTGAGTTAATCGGAGGTGTACCCATGGATGTATTTCAAGGCCTACCTTCAAACTCAGTGCCTCTTTGCTTGACATCATGGGGACATCAAAAGAAATCAGCCAAAACTTCCACAAGTCTGGTGCATCCTTGGGAGCAATTTCCAAATGCCTGAAAGTACCACTGTCGTCTGTACAAACAATAGAACGCAAGTATAAACACCATAGGACCACGCAGCCATCATACCGCTCTGTCTCCTAGAGATGAACGTACTTTGGTGTGAAAAGTCCAAATCAATCCCAGAACAACAGCAAAGGACCTTGCGAAGACACTGGAGGAAACAGGTACAAAATTATCTATATCCACAGTAAAATGAATACTATTTCAACATAACCTGAAAGGCCGCTCAGCAAGAAAGAAGCCACTGCTCCAAAACAGCCATAAAAAGCCAGACTACGGTTTGCAACTGCTTGCCCCTGTTTGGCCATAATGACCATCATTCTGTTTCGAGGAAAAAGGGGGAGGCTTGCAAGCCAAAGAACACCATCCCAACCGTGAAGCATGGGGGTGGCAGCATCATGTTGTGGGGGTGCTTTGCTGCAGGAGGGACTGGTGCACTTCACAAAATAGATGGCAACATTACGCAGGAAAATTATGTGGATATATTTAGGCAGCATCTCATGACATCAGTCAGGAAGTTACAGCTTGGTCACAAATGTGTCTTCCAAATGGAAAATGATCCCATGCATACTTCCACAGTTGTGACAAAATGGCTTAAGGACAACTAAGTCAAGGTATTGGAGTGGCCATCACAAAGTCCTGACTTCAATCCTATAGAAAATTTGTGGGCAAAACTGAAAATGCGTGTGCGATCAAGGAGGCCTACAAACCTGACTCAGTTGCACCAGCTCTGTTTGGAGGAATTGGCCAGAATTCACCCCAATTATTGTGGGAAGCTTGTGGAAGGCTACCCAAAACATTTGACCCAAGTTAAACAATTTTAAGGCAATGCTACCAAATACTAATTGAGTTTACAACTTAAAATAAAGTGGTGATCCTAACTGACCTAAGACAGGGAATTTTTACTAGGATTAAATATCAGGAATTGTGAAAACTGAGTTTAAATGTATTTGGCTAAATGTATTCCGACTTCAACTGTATGTAATATAAATGTGTGGGGGCGTGCACAGTGTGCACTCAATGAAAATGTGTTATTTTACATGTTCTTCACAAAAAAAGAGCCAAGGCCAATGAGTCTCAGTTTGGAAAAATGTATAATTGTATAATTTTTATTTTCGTAAACATTGAAAATGGGTCCCACAGACCTGAACACCACACAAGGGTTAATTATTGTTCGCAAAACAGTGTACATACAGGCTAGAACACTTTACAATGGAAGAAGATACTGATCGCTTCCAGTTATTGTAGACTAATTTTCCTTGCTAGCTGACAGCTAAAGCTGACATTAATTCACTACCCTAGTGTGATAATGTGCAAACTATGCTGCAAAATATGCTGATTTCAAAGCTGATTGCCAACAAAACCTTTATTCATTCACTCATTCGGTCACTCCCAAAGATGATCTATTGCCTCAGAGAACATATTACTTCGTTAGTGACATCATTACTGGTTAAAGAGACAGTGCACACGTTGATTAGTAGAATAAAATAAGACCCACATAATGGGAAACAGATTGTTTGTCATTTTGTAGCCCCATGGAATCAGCCTAAACAAGCTAAATAATGCAATTCATCCACACACTCTTATTGAATATGCATTCACCTGCATTGTGGATGGGCCTAGGCTACATCTTGATTTACCTAGTTTATCTATAGAAATGAACCAAATAAATGATTACCATTATGTAGTTAAATTTGTAAAAACAAAGCAATATTGATTACATGATTATATAATTGATTTATTAATGCATGCATGAAAAATGTTCATATAAAACATGTAAATGTAATGATATTGAGCTCCAAGAAAATATGACCAATAATTGAACAGAGCAGTAGCTGAATTTATCTGTCTAGATCAAATGTCATTCTGTAACTTTGGCTAATTTGCCATCTTTTTTTGCCGTGGTATCATTTTGGTATCGAGTATTGTGAAACTAAACCTGGTATCAGTGTCAAAATGATTGTATCGTGACAACACTAGTGCTGGCAGGAGTTGGACGTTAAGCGGCCAATCAGGTTCGCAGGAGTACAGACACAGCCCATTAGTCTGGAGTGTATGAGTGGAACTGGAATGACAGGCGTGAACACAGAAAGGTGTGTGTGTGTGTGTGTGTGTACTCTTCTTTAATTGTGAGTGTTTCACTTTCCATCACTGTATTCTTCTGTGGTATGCCTCTATCAGGGCATGATTGCTTTATCCTCTTCTTCGGCCTTTATAGTCTTCAGTTTTGGTATGAGTGTTTGTTTGTGACTGTGTGCACGATATGAACGATATGCATCTTCTCGTGATCTATTGATAGGATAGGCACCTGTCAGTCACAAAGTGAGCAATGACAGGGAAACGCTGCTGGTTTGTCCATCTGCTGTCTGTCCCGCATCTCAGTACCGGTGTTATTTTTGTGCGCTGTGGTTGGCTGCAGTCAAATACATTTTCATGGAGCAAGGAGTGCACGATGCTTCTTGTAATGTAAGTGGTGACGATGGGTTGAAATCCACTTAATTATTATTTTCTGGCACATCATTTTTTTTTTCCTTTAGCATGTTTCATATAGTCAGCCACCAATGTACAAAATGATACATTGGTAATTATAATGAAACGCATAAAATACATCATTTTATGAATTTGAATTTGATGAATGCACTAATTGTAAATCAATCTGGATAAGTATGTCTGCTAAATGACCAAACTGTAAATGTACATGTAATAATTTGAAGAACAAACATCATTGTGACAATTCATATTGTGCAGGAAAACTATAAATATTACTCTAACCTCTCTCGGATATGTGGGACGCTAGCGTCCCACCTGGCCAAAAGCCAGGGAAAATTAGAGTGCCAAATTCAAATAAATTACAATAAAAATCAAACTTTAATTAAATCACATATGCAAATTATAGCAAATTAAAGCTACACTTGTTGTGAATCCAGCCAACATGTCAGATTTTAAAAAGGCAAATGATGCTATTATCTGAGGATAGCACCTCCGTAAACAAAGAGAGAAAAACACATTTCAACCCTGCAGGCGCGACACAAAACGCAGAAATAAAAATATAATTCATGCCTTACCTTTGACGAGCTTCTTTTGTTGGCACTCCAATATGTCCCATAAACATCACAAATGGTCCTTTTGTTCGAGGTTAAACCTCTTAGAGCTACCCCCTACTTTTTTCAATTTCTGCCTGAAGACATACCCAAATCTAACTGCCTGTAGCTCTGGCCCAGAAGCAAGGATATGCATATTATTGGTACCATTTGAAAGAAATGTGAATTGAATGTAGGAGAATATAACACAATAGATCTGGTTTAGTTAATACAATGAAAAAAAACATGTTTTTTCTTTTTATTCTTGTATCATCATCTTTAAAATGAACAAGATAAAACAAACATTCAGATAGGAAGATGGGGACAATTTCAGTGAAAAATATAAGAGGGCAACAGTACTTGTGCACAGTTTCAGAATGATAATTTCCAAAATGAGCTACATGACATCATGAAGTCACCCAGGTGTCCCACACAAGTAGCCCAAATGTACCCAAGTGGCCAAATTGGTGAATGTATACATTTTGAAACAAATAACTATATACAAAATGCCAAAATGATATTCTAACACACCCCCCAAAAAATGTTAGAAAAAAATATTGGAAAAAAAATATGAAAAAAATAGATATATTTACAAAATAACATGGGTAACTATTTACACACTTTCAATATTTGGAAGACCCTCAGTCCTCTATCAAATCAAATATATTTATATAGCCCTTCGTACATCAGATAATATCTCAAACGGCTGTACAGAAACCCAGCCTAAAACCCCAAACAGCAAGCAATGCAGGTGTAGAAGCATGGTGGCTAGGAAAAACTCCCTAGAAAGGCCAAAATCTAGGAAGAAACCTAGAGAGGAACCAGTCAATCAACAAAAGTGGTCATATCATTGGTGCACAGTGATGTCATTACTTGTTGTCTTCAAATCGGTTTATTTCAGTCAATACGTCCCGCGAAATGGCCCATCAGGTTTGGTTGTGTTACAAACAAACCAGTTGATTGCAATGAAACCCAACATGTCTGGAAAAGTCACGTTTTGTGTGGGTTATTTACCTGGAATGTGTCGTCGAAAATGGAATGAGACGGAATTCACGACACAAGCGGTTGACAAACTGTTCCGTGTTATGCTATAGAAACTGATTTTATCAAACAAAAAATCATTCATTGTGTAACAATGAGCATTGGGATTGCAAACAGATGAAGATCGTCAAAGGTAAACAATTTATTTTAATGCAGTTTGTGATTTTGTAACGCCTGTGCTGGTTGAAATAGTTGTTTTTTATGGGGCTCTATCCTCAGATAATTGCATCGTATTCTTTCGCAGTAAATCGATTTTTCAATCTGACAACGCAGTTGGATTAGCAAGATTCTAGGCTTTCGATACATGTGAGACACTTGTATTTTCATGAATGTGACTATTTATGTAGCGATCACCGTATGTTGTGGAATTTCAGCCCGCTACCGGGTTCCGTGCTCAGAGAGGTTAATTCCAAAATGTCAATTTATTTGGCGCGTTTGATCCAGAAAAACACAGGCTCCAACTTGCGCAACGTGACTACAAAATATCTCAAAAGTTACCTGTAAACTTTGCCCAAAAATTTTAAACTACTTTTGTAATTCAAAACTTTAGGAATTTTTAAATTTAAATAATCGATAACATTGAAGACGGGATGATCTGTGTTCAATACAGGAGGAAAACAAACTGTAGCATGCTTTCTGGTCACGCGCCTCTATCTAACAGTACACTTCAAGTTACCCTCGTTCAAGATGGCCGTACGTCTTCATTACACAAAGGAAACACCATAACCAATTTCTAAAGACTGTTGACTTCCAGATAGGAACTGCAAGAAGGTCCCTTAGAAATTTGGATTCCCAATGAAAAACCATTCAAAAGAGAGTGACCTCAAAAAAAAACAATCTGAATGGTTTGTCCTCGCAGGTTCGCCTGCTAAATAAGTTCTGTTATACTCACAGACATGATTCAAACAGTTTTAGAAACTTCAGAGTGTTTTCAATCCAAATCTACTAATAATATGCATATCTTATCTTCTGAAGATGAGAAGCAGGTAGTTGAATATATATATATTTTTTATTTAACTAGGCAAGTCAGTTAAGAACAAATTCTTATTTTCAATGACGGCCTAGGAACAGTGGGTTAACTGCCTGTTCAGGGGCAGAACGACAGATTTGTTCCTTGTCAGCTCGGGGGTTTGAACTTGCAACCTTCCAGTTACTAGTCCAATGCTCCATCCACTAGGCTACCCACTAGGCTACCCTGCCGCCCCATCTGGGCATGCATTTCATCCGGATGTGCCCCCTGTCACCAATAAGTTAATCTCTTGAGAAGACAGGTTTAATGTTAAAAAACGTAACTTTTAGACAATCGAGTTGGGATGATAAACTGAAAATTATCATTACCGACCATACCGATCATGTGATCGCAGACATTTTTATTATATTGTTCATTACGATAAGTAGCCTTTACTAGAGAAATGTGAAGTTTGAAATTTGAATAAGTTTGCTATAAGTTTGAATACGTTTGCTAATATGGGTGATTGTTAAGGGGACAATTGATGGCTACAACCATCAACTAACTAGTAGTAGTCGTTTAATGCATAATAAATAAAAACTGTGGTGCACGCTGATGTTAAACTTATCGTTCTATTTATCATTATTAAATAAATTCAGGCAATTTATCTCGATATAAATGTGTGTCCATATCACCCAGTTCTGCTGGACGATATCCAAAACAACTAACAACACACTGAATTCATACATATTCAGTAATTTTCATTGTAAAGTCACGTCTTCCTACTCAATACCACAACTCATTTTACAATCTGGGAGGTAGTAGTTAAAATATTCAATCATTTAGCTGTGTATTTTACATGGAATTAAGGCAGAATGTACCAGAATAGAGCCTGGCTGGCTGCTCCATGGCTGGCTGCTTTTCTACCTTCTGTATCTGGCTGGCGACACAAGGAAAACACTTTGTACAAGAGTTAATACTATAATAATAATACATACCTGAAGTGGAGCGAACCATTCGTCTCGACGCCGGCAACCTGTGTGTGTGTGTGTGCCAGTCTCAGCACCACTGTAGATCATACCCTCTGTCCCCTTAGCTTGAAAATGCTTAGTTGCACACAAATGTTCCATCAAGCCTCTTTCTATCAGACTTTCAAGGGGTAAGTTCTGGCCATTTTTTTACATTCAGCATCACTCCATCAAGGGAAATATAGTATTCATCCTAAATATGTGTCCCTGGAATTAATCAGGATTCATGTGAGCATTACAGTT
This sequence comes from Oncorhynchus kisutch, assembly GCF_002021735.2. NCBI lineage: Eukaryota > Metazoa > Chordata > Actinopteri > Salmoniformes > Salmonidae > Oncorhynchus > Oncorhynchus kisutch. The sequence goes on from NC_034189.2 coordinate 31,923,985, forward strand.
TTGAAAACATAAAAAAAAGTGGTCCCTTGGCACAACTTAGGGTCAATTAAACTGCGGGAAAAGGTAAGTTTAGCCACGTACACATTTCTTTCCTGACATGCCACAATGGGTTCTAAAAGGGTGCTTCAGCTGTCCCCATAGGAGAACTAATTTTGTCTCCAGGTAGAACACTTTTGGGTTCCATTAGAACCCTCTATGGAAGGGGTTCTACATAGAACCCAAAAGGGTTCTACCTGGACCCAAAAAGTGTTTTTCAAAGGGTTCTCCTATGGGGACAGCAGAATAACCCTTTTAGGTTCTAGATAGCACTTTTTTTTCTTAGATTGCAGTGACCACTCTGCAGAGCTGCCTCCAGGGCAAGATTAATGACAATAAAATGCCAACCTGCAGTACAAATGGGCGACACGTCTAAGCATGTTTACAGCACATTCGTACAATGACAACTACCAGCCACCACAATAGCACTGGCGTTTTACTCAACATAGGAGGATTCACGAAAGGCAGTGACATGTTTGAGAAATTGGTGAGCACGGGGCTGCTTGGGGCTGATTTGGGCTCGTGGATACCTTTTTGAATAAGTATGTAAATGCAGAGGAGTGAAAATGAAAAATACAGTGGGGAGAACAAGTATTTGTACACACTGCTGATTTTGCAGGTTTTCCTACTTACAAAGCATGTAGAGGTCTGTAATTTTTATCATAGGTACACTTCAACTGTGAGAGACGGAATCTAAAACAAAAATCCAGAATATCACATTGTATGATTTTTAAGTAATTAATTTGCAATATGTGTACATTAATTTGCAAATACTTGTTCTCCCACTGTAGCTGTGTGATAGTGCCATGTTGGTTCTGTCAAGAATGCTTTCTCTCACACTCCCCTACAAAGCCTCCCTTCCACACACTATTTTTTTCTTACTCTCCCAATCCCCCATTCCCCCCCCTTCATCATTTTTCAGTTGTAAGGTCGGTGGTAACTATTTTGAGCTTAAAACCGTAAGACAGGTTTTTAGGTGTATTCGAGTTTGTTACTTTTCCAAATGGTGGCTTGACTGCCAATATTGTGGGCTGGTGATGTGGACTGTTTGTTTGATGTGATCTTATGCGGATTAGCCTGAGGCGCAGTCTCTCTATCCCGCCGGCTAGCTCAGCAGCCTAGCTACTACTTAACAGGGCAGGAAGTCAGAAGGCATTCCCGGAATACCTCTCACGGAATTCCCTCCCTCTATTCCAAAGAAAACACAAACATATCCCAGGGCCTTGAGTGGCCTGGCTATAATCCTCTTTAACCAGAACAAGACCACACTCGCACCTTTGCACGACAGGAAGGGTGTGTGTTTGTGTGCATGTGTGTGTTTATTTAGGTTTCCACCTTCAAGGTTGGGACTCACCCCAAAACTGCCTTAAATCACGTTAATCCCCTATATTATCTCCCCTAGATTATGGAAACTCCTCTTATAAACACTACATACAACATCAGTCAGAATCCATTGGACACAGAAGTTCCTTGGAACTACTTTTATAAAAGCGGTATCTTCTACTGTTTAGTTCTAAGCCTGTTGACAATACAGCCGGACAGTAGAGACTAAACAGAAGTCTAACCGTTGAGCATTTCTTCTTTGCAGCCATGTCTTCTTCTACAACTTCTTCTTTGCCCTAAGACATGGCTGTAGTCTCCTATGGCATCTAATGAGTCTATGGAACACAGTCCTATGGAACTATTTGGTCTTTCGACACAGACACACTCATTAATGGCCGAGAAGAGAAAGATCAGTTTAACCATTGTTTCTTTATATTAAACGAGGGGTTGAATTGAATATGCTAATTCTGCATGTTTCTTAATTAAATCCATGCGTCAGAAATAGTTATGAGCCATATCAGAGGTTGGGGAGGAGGGAAGAGGAGAAATGTGTATTACATGTTCTCCCAGGGACAGCCCTGAGGAGGGTGGGACGATGCAATGGGATTTTAATAGATATAAATGATGCTTATGACTCTGGGAGTAAAATTTTAATGGAATTACTTAACTTCCCCTTGGTGTTTTAAGAGTTGTGTGTGTGTGTGTGTGTGTGTGTGTGTGTGTGTGTGTGTGTGTGTGTGTGTGTGTGTGTGTGTGTGTGTGTGTGTGTGTGTGTGTGTGTGTGTGTGTGTGTGTGTGTGTGTGTGTGTGTGTGTGGCGGGAGATCCCATGTGATGCTTTGTCCACTCAAAGAGAATGAGAGAGATCTGATCTGAGATTCTCATCTCACATGCAAGCACAGCACACACACCGTCAAACTTGGGAAGTGGCACGATTCAATTAGCGGAAGGTGAGAAACCACGAGATGAGGGTCACTTTGCTGTTCTATCCCAAAACGAGCTACTTCCCTCAAAGGCTCAGCATGGCTCTAAATCCAGCATCTTCAGGTCATTGTTTCAGCACAGGGGTGAAATGACTACTGTGCTCTCACATTTCTATTTATAGGCCCGGCATATGGGATATGAAATATGTGTACATTTCAATCTAAACGGGTCCTCTCAGTAACTCCCACAGTGCAGAGTTCAGACTGGGTTTGAAGGGTGGGAGAGAGTGGTGCTTTCCCTTTGAACATGCGTTCCTCAGCGCTACAGTTGAAATGCTAGGACACCAGCAGCCTCTGAGAATTACACTTTAACTCTCCTGCATCTGTAATAATGAATTTAGCTAGAACATATGGTACTATACCATATGTACTGCTTGAAGACACTATGTATGTAATGCTACGGGTGTCGTGGGTGTGGAGTCAAACGCAGGAGACGGACTCGTGACAATGTAGGCCTACATACAGTATGTGTGTGCATATTGAACAGGCGTATGTAGCCTGCCTATACAATACGAAGACACTGATCAAATAACCATCTTCAGAATTGATAAAAGACTAAAACCGAGACAAACTTTACATATACACTGCTCCAAAAAATAGGGAACACTAAAATAACACATCCTAGATCTGAATGAATTAAATATATTTCTTCAATACTATTTTCTTTACATAGCTAAATGTGCTGACAACAAAATCACACAAAAATTATCAATGGAAATCATATTTATCAACCCATGGAGGTCTGGATTTGGAGTCACACTCAAACTTAAAGTGGAAAACCACACTACAGGCTGATCCAATTTTTATGTAATGTCCTTAAAACAAGTCAAAATGAGGCTCAGTAGTGTGTGTGGCCTCCACGTGCCTGTATGACCTCCCTACAAGGCCTGGGCATGCTCCTGATGAGGTGGCCGCCAACTCCTGGACAGTCTGTGGTCAGTCGGTGGATGTAGCGAGACATGATGTCCCAGATGTGCTCAATTGGATTCAGGTCTGGGGAACGGGCGGGCCAGTCCATAGCATCAATGCCATTCTTGCAGGAACTGCTGACACACTCCAGCCACATGAGGTCTAGCATTGTCTTGCATTAGGAGGAACCCAGGGCCAACCGCACCAGCATATGGTCTCACAAGGGGTCTGAGGATCTCATCTCGGTACCTAATGGCAGTCAGGCTACCTCTGGCGAGCACATGGAGGGCTGTGCGGCCCCCCAAAGAAATGCCAAACCACACCATGACTGACCCACCGCCAAACCGGTCATGCTGGAGGATGTTGCAAGCAGCAGAACATTCTCCATGGCGTCTCCAGACTGTCACGTCTGTCACATGTGCTCAGTGTGAACCTGCTTTCATCTGTGAAGAGCACAGGGCGCCAGTGGCAAATTTGCCAATCTTGGTGTTCTCTGGCAAATGCCAAACGTCCTGCACGGTGTTTGGGCTGTAAGCACAACCCCCACCTGTGGACGTCGGGCCCTCATACCACACTCATGGAGTCTGTTTCTGACCGTTTGAGCAGACACATGCACATTTGTGGCCTGCTGGAGGTCATTTTGCAGGGCTCTGGCAGTGCTCCTCCTGCTCCTCCTTGCACAAAGGCGGAGGTAGCGGTCCTGCTGCTGGGTTGTTGCCCTCCTACGGCCTCCTCCACGTCTCCTGATGTACTGGCCTGTCTCCTGGTAGCGCCTCCATGCTCTGGACACTACGCTGACAGACACAGCAAACCTTCTTGCCACAGCTCACATTGATGTGCCATCCTGGATGAGCTGCACTACCTGAGCCACTTGTGTGGGTTGTAGACTCCGTCTCATGCTACCACTAGAGTGAAAGCACCGCCAGCATTCAAAAGTGACCAAAACATCAGCCAGGAAGCATAGGAACTGAGAAGTGGTCTGTGGTTATCACCTGCAGAACCACTCCTTTATTGGGGGTGTCTTGCTAATTGCCTATAATTTCCACCTGTTGTCTATTCCATTTGCACAACAGCATGTGACATTTATTGTCAATCAGTGTTGCTTCCTAAGTGGACAGTTTGATTTCACAAAAGTGTGATTGACTTGGAGTTTGTCTTGTTTAAGTGTTCCCTTTATTTTTTTGAGCAGTGTATTTATTTTCTTATTTTACTCTTTCCTTCCAATGGAGTATAGGGAGTATAGCTGTCCCACAGTCAATCTCAGCGAGGATCAGAGAGGGACGAAGGTATGGAGGTCCTTGTAATGAGAAAGGTATTGCATATGGATTTCCTGTAATGATATTTACTGACAACGGTCCCAGCTAGAGCGTAATGGACGATATTGGATCAATGGAGGACAAACAGCAGGCCTTCCTATCGGACCGTTATTCAAACATGCGTCAGTCCCTGTCTCTAATGGGAATGTTTATGATGAGCGCCTGGCTCTCCCACATCTCCTCACTCACTCCCTGTTTCCATCTAGAGTGTAGACGTTTGTCTCTGTTGATGGCTGGTCTAAGGCCTCCGAGCCAAGGATTGAGAAACTCCACTGAGAGTTTTGAATTTAATGCAATAAAGTACGTATTGTTCTCCCTCCCTCCCTCCCTCCCTCCCTCCCTCCCTCCCTCCCTCCCTCCCTCCCTCCCTCCCTCCCTCCCTCCCTCCCTCCCTCCCTCCCTCCCTCCCTCCCTCCCTCCCTCCGATCCTGGCTGAGATTGACTGTGGGCTATAATCCCCCTGTTTGTCTTCTTTCACGGCCAGCACTGTTGTTATTGTTTTTAATCTTTTTCTTTTCTAACACTCCCCGTGCATGGCGGTGGCCAGGCTAGATGTGTCAGATACAGGCGTGATGCAAAACACAGCCCAGCCACCTCGTCACGCATAGGCGCCTGTGTTTTGAGGTGTTTACGATAATTCTGGTTTTCCTCTCTTTCCTTTTCCCTTTCTCATGAAATTCCAAGCCACTTGCTGTACTGACATGTTGTCAGAGAAAGGGAGAATTTCGATTTTGTTTTTCATGGAATTCTTGGCCAGTTACTGTACCACCGAGTGCTTGTCAGAGAGGAATAGTTTATATTTTTCTTATTTTTCGGATCTTTTTTTCACGAGTAGAAACCAGTTTAAACAAACAGTGTACCTTGCCAAAACATCTCCAGGATTCCTAGCTGTCTGAATCAGGTTGCCTTTGGCCAAAGCTTATCTACCGCTTTCTCATTAGGGAGGAGTGTGAGGGAGAGAGGGAACAAGGGAGGCAGATGAAGAGAGGAGAGGGAGAGAGTTGGCAGGCAGTTACTGTACTGCTCAACGGTGATGATGATAAAGATAGGTTTCCCGGCCCACGCTGGAAAGGTAGAGAAATACACGTGTGAAGGCACACCTGGAGGCGCTGTAGTTGATCGTTTTTCCATCCATGCTTCAATGCTTATGCAGTACAAAAGGCTACCTCAGCAACAGCTAAAATACTTGACCACCCACTAGGGTCACCTCTACATTGTGAAAGGTGGGTCAACGTGAGAAGACAAAGGTTTTCAGCAACCCACAGAGGACTGCACTGGGGATTCTCACTTACAATGGGATGAAAAGAGTCCAGGTTCTGACATCAACAACTGTTTACAATCTCAACCCGCCTGTTTACACGCACCTTGCTACAAGCTACAGTGATTGATGACAATTTGTGTGTACGTTCAGGCAGGAGAGTGCTGGCATGTATACAACATACGCCTGTTTGTCGAACATCTCATTCCAAAATCGTGGGCATTAATATGGAGTTAGTCCCCCCTTTGCTGCTATAACAGCCTCAAACCTTCAGGGAAGGCTTTCCACTAGATGTTGGAACATTGCTACGGGGACTTGCCGCCATTTAGCCACAAGAGCATTAGTCAGGTCGGGCATTGATGCTGGGCGATTAGGCCAGGCTCGCAGTCAGCGTTCCAATTCATCCCAAAGGTTTTCAATGGGGTTAAGGTCAGTGTTCTGTGCAGACCTGTCAAGTTCTTGTACACAATCTCAACAAACCATTTCTGTATGGACCTCGCTTTGTGCACAGGGGCATTCTCATGCTAAAATAAGAAAGGGCCTTCCCCAAACTGTTGCCACATACTTGGAAGCACAGAATCGTCTAGAATGTCATTGTATGCAGTATTGTTATTAACATTACCCTTCACTGGAACCAAGGGGCCTAGCCCCTTCACTGGAACCATGAAAAATAGCCCCAGACCATTATTCCTCCTCCACCAAACTTTACAGTTGGCACTGTGCATTGGGGCAGGTAGCCTGTCCTGGCATCTTCCAAATCCAGAATTGTCCGTCGGACTGCCAGATAGTAAAGTTTGATTCATCACTCCAGAGAACGTGTTTTTACTAGCATATGGTGATCTTGTGAGCTTGTGTGCGGCTGCTCGGCCATGGAAACCCATTTCATGAAGCTCCCGACGAATGGTTCTTATGCTGACGTTGCTTCCAGAGGCCGTTTGAACTCAGTAGTGAGTGATGCAGTTTTACACTCTTCAGCACTCTACGGTCCCGTACTGTGAGCTTGTGTGGCTTACCAGTTCGCGGCTGAGCCGTTGTTGCTCCTAGATGTTTCCACTTCACAATAACAACACTTACAGTTGACCAGGGTAGCTCAAGTAGGACAGACATTTGACAAACTTACTTTTTGGAAAGGTGGCACATTGAAAGTTACTGAGCTCTTCAGTAAGGCCATTCTACTGCCAATTTTTGTCTATGGAGATTGCTTGGCTGTGTGTTTGATTTTATACACCTCTCAGCAGTGGGTGTGGCTGAAATAGCCAAATCCACAATTGGTTAAAAAAAATTATTGAACATTTATTTAACTAGGCAAGTCAGTTAATAACAAATTCTTATTCACAATGACAACCTACCAGTGAACAGTGGGTTAACTGCATTGTTCAGGGTTAGAAGAACAGATTTTTACCATGTCAGCTTGGTGATTCGATCCAGCAACCTTTTGGTTACTGGCCCAATGCTCTAACCACTAGGCTACCTGCCACCTCGATGGGGTGTCGACACACTTTTGTTTATGTAGTTTATGTGTGCGCGTGCGTGTGCACGTGTGTGAGTGAGAGAAACCTCCTCCCGTCTGAAAAGGTCACGGGAGTACCCGCACATAAGTGAGTCACGCAAAATAAAAAAGAGGGAGAGAAAGAGTAACATTTGATGTGGAGAGCTGGAGCGGGAGAGAAAACATCTTCAGTGGTAAGTTGACACTCTCCACGGGAAAGAAGAGAAGAAAGAAAGAAAGAATCAACACAACAGAAAACAAGTATTTCAAGTCTCTTGATAGTTCTGATTACTAATTACAGACTCAAACAAGGACCTTGTTAAAAAAAAGTACAAATACCAAATAATACAGTTAAACACAAAATATAATCACTGTTATTGTGATAAAATATAAATAAAAACATTTCTCAGTTCCTCTGGGGATGTGGAGGAGAGGCGGTAGGGAAATTAGTGCTTCTTCATTTGCAGTTTTACTCAATCGCATTCAAACATTGTTAAGATCAAAGTTGGCGATTTTCAAAACAGTGTTCTCAAGACACAAAGCTCTGTGGCTTTCTGCAAAACAGTAAATGCATTTTTAAAATGTAGTTGCCTTCTCAAAACTTAAATACATGAATCAAAACTATATTATAGCATCAAAATAGCTAATTCCTCCAAAGAATATGTCTGCAAACATACATTTATCTTGAGTCTAAGCTGATAAAACAGAAAGTTAGTCTGTCATTTAAAAAATCCCAGTGATCTTTGCAGTCACTAAATCATGATGATCAACATTGGAAATACAGTTGAAGTTGGTAGTTTACATACACTTAGCTTGGAGTCATTAAAACGTATTTTTCAACCACTCCACAAATGTCTTGTTAACAAACTATAGTTTTGGCGAGTCAGTTAGGACATCTACTTTGTGCATGACACAAGTCATTTTTCCAACAATTGTTTACAGATAGATTATTTCACTTATAATTCACTGTATCACAATTCCAGTGGGTCAGAAGTTTACATACACTAATTTGACTGTGCCTTTAAACAGCTTGGAAAATTCCAGATAATTATGTCATGGCTTTAGAAGTTTCTGATAGGCTAATTGAGGTGTACCTGTGGATGTATTACAAGCCCTACCTTCAAACTCATTGCCTCTTTGCTTGACATCATGGGAAAATCAAAAGAAATCAGCCAAGACCTCAGAAAAAACTTGTAGACCTCCACAAGTCTGGTTCATCCTTAGGAACAATTTCCAAATGCCTGAAGGTACCACGTTAATCTGTACAAACAATAGAACGCAAGTATAAACACCATGGGACCACGCAGCCATCATACCGCTCAGGAAGGAGACACTTTCTGTCTCCTAGAGATCTCTCCTGATGCAAAAAGTGCAAATTAATCCCAGAACAACAGCAAAGGACCTTGTGAAGACGCTGGAGGAAACTGGTACAAAAGTATCTATATCCACAGTAAAACGAGTCCTTTATCGACATAACCTGAAAGGCCGCTCAGCAAGGAAGAAGCCACTGCTCCAAAACCGCCATACGGTTAGCAACTGCACATGGGGACAAAGATCATACTTTTTGGAGAAATGTCCTCTGGTCTGATGAAACAAAAATAGGACTATTTGGCCATAATGACCATCGTTATGTTTGGAGGAAAAAGGGTGAGGTTTGCAAGCTGAAGAACACCATCCCAACCGTGAAGCACAGGGGTGGCAGCATCATGTTGCGGGGGTGCTTTGCTACAGGAGGGACTGGTGCACTTCACAAAACAGATGTCATCATGAGGCAGAGAAATGATGTGTATATATTGAAGCAACATCTCAAGACATCAAGTTAAAGCTTGGTCACAAATGTGTCTTCCAAATTGACAATCACCCCAAGCATACTTCCAAAGATGGGGCAAGATGGCTTAAGGACAACTAAGTCAAGGTATTGGAGTGGCCATCACAAAGCCCTGACCTCCATCCTATAGAACATTTGTGGGCAGAACTGAAAAAGCGTGTGCGAGCAAGGAGGCCTACAAACCTGACTCAGTTACACCATCTCTGTCAGGAGGAATGGGCCAAAATTCACCGACATATTTTTGGAAGCTTGTGGAAGGCTATCTGAAATATTTGACCCAAGTTAACCAATTTAAAGTCAATGCTACCAAATACTAATTGAGTGTATGTAAACTTCTGACCCACTGGGAATGTGATAAAAGATATGAAAGCTGAAATAAATCCTTATCTCTGCTATTATTCTGACATTTCACATTCTTAAAATAAAGTGGTGATCCTAACTGACCTAAGACAGAGAATGTTTACTATGATTAAAGTTTAAATGTATTTGGCTAAGGTGTATGTAAACTTCCGACTTCAACTGCACAAGCATCAAAAGGTGTAACATTTGCTGAAATGACTCTCCTTGTATGCATATTTCACCAAACAATTGCATACACGTCAAATGTAATTTTGTGCCTGATAAAAAAGAAAATGGAAAAGAAGCACATTCATTACAGTCGTCACAATCCAATTCCATGTATTCAAGACTGTACAGAGGGTTAGACTTTCAATCGGCAAGCAGAAACACAATCCCCAATAGAAATAAGGAAAGGTGAATACGGTGAAAGAACACAACTGATATGAATGTGTCGGCCTCAATCCACACCAAAGCAAACCTCTACAATGGATGGTCATAATGTTGGAGATGATGACTTAGGAGTAACCCAAAGTTATTTAGAAATACGTTTTACAGTGAATTTTGTAGTAATTGATACCTTTGTGTGTGTGTCTCTCTCTCTCTCTCTGTGTGTATGTGTGTGTCTGTTTGTCTGTTTGCATGCGTGCTTGTGTGTGCATGTTTGTGTGTGTATGTGTGTGAGTGTGCTTCTGCATTATGTGTGTGATATAGTGTGTGTATGTGTGTGTGTTAAAGTGAGCAACTTTGTGTATATGTGAGACATGTTAATTATGTTCAGCTGTGAGGAGAAATAGGGAGGATGCTTTTATGTTAGAGACTAAAGGTGTGTTGGTAGACTGAGTACACTAACAAGGACTAAAGTAGGGCAACCTTGATGCAAGGTTGGTACAAGGCTGCTTCCACTCCTCGGCAGCCTCAACATCTAACCACACACCTTCACATAGCATTGCACATCTTTAATATATTTGAGGGTTTATGCTATGATATATAAATCAATCTATATTTAATGTTAGACTGGGCAGAAACAGATTCTAAAATGAGAGAAAAGTTCAAGTATGCTTGGGAAAACTTCTGCTGGTGTGTTTGTGTATGTGGGTGCGCGTGTGTGTAATTCATGTGTGTGTGTGTGTGTGTGCGTGTGTGTAATATGTTATCTGTGTTCTCTCTGTCTGCTAACACTAGGACAGATGGTACAGTATGTGTGAGTGTTTTTGTATCTTGAAGGCATGAGATATAATTATTATTATTCCTGTTTATCTGCGTGTCTCCCAACTGTACTCTGGCATGTGATGCGAAGCAATACATTGAGTGCATTCCATAGCAGCCAACGAGGTTAACTCAGTACATAGCAATTATTTTTCAGCTTCTAGCTACTGGATTTCAAATGACCATCAATTTGTCCTTCTCTCTGTAAGAAAGAGATCTATAGAACTGCAGAAATGAACACACACAGATTGTTCACGGTGCATAGAGTCGTCGAGGTTTGACCTTTTCTTTTCACCCGGCGATTCAATTGTTGTTATAGTTATATTGGTATTTGGAAAGGTGATGTTAGGGCAACATTGTGAAAGACTGTTTACGAAACCTAATAGAATGATGTTTCTCAAAGCGTTTTGATGCCATTTCAACTCAAAGTGCTGGAACAAATGAGAGATATCTTTGGAAAAGGTTAGATCTCTTTCACTGTGGAAATGTCGGATGTAAAACCTCCAGCTTTGAACTCATTCTGAACTTGAATATTTAGAAATAGCGTCAGTTTTTTTTGCGGCCAAGATGACTCATTTCTCTCTCTCCTTCAATCCCTCTTGCATGTGGGCATTTCCATAATAATGTAATTACGATTTTTGTAACGGATTTCTTCGTCTGAGGACGAAAGTGTAGCGTGGTAAGTGTTCATGATGATTTTTAATTCAAACTCAGAACACTAAACAGAAAATAACAACGTGAATTTACAAAACCGAAACAGTACCGTGTGGCCAAAATACTCACACGGAAACACTCACACACCCACAAACCAACAGTGAAACCCAGGCTACCTAAGTATGATTCTCAATCAGAGACAACTAACGACACCTGCCTCGAACACAAAAACGAACGAACACAAAAACCAACATAGAAAAACAAACATAAACATAGACTGCCCACCCCAACTCACGCCCTGACCATACTAAAAGAAAGAATAAAATAACAGAACTATGGTCAGAACGTTTGAAATGTATGCCAAACAAAAAACATTGATTTCAACGTTTTACAAACCATACAACTCTATGCACAAGGACTACTTTTAACATATTACAAAAACAAATTTAGTGGAAGAACTGTGCAGATGCAAACTTTGATAATGGATTTTATTGCGAGCACATTTTCCAAAAAAGTAAGATAAATATCTGCTCCGAATTAAGATTAAAATGTTTGCAGAAAGAATGGGATGTCATGGTATGGGCACCTTGAGTTTGAAAACGTTTCTTGGTTAATGACCTACAGTAAGTGAAGTGGATTTACACCCGGTAACGGAATTACGGCAATGAAATTACATCATGGGTCCCTGATATGTACTACACAAAGATACAGAATTATGGATATGAATGTCATTTTCCACGTTTCACAAGGTTCAACACCACAACGCACAACAGCTGACCACAGTAGAATACAGTGCAGTACAATACTGTACAGCAGAGTAGAGTAGAGTAGAGTTCAGTGCAGTGCAGTAGAGTGCAGTAGAGTAAGGTACAGTACAGTAAGGTACAGTACAATATACTGTAGTGTACTCTACTGTACTGTATTATACACTACTTTTCTTTACTGTATTGTATTCTACTGTACTGTGCTCTACTCACTGTACTGTACTGTGCAATCCAAACTTGTGAAACATATGTCTGTGAAAGGTTCAGATTGTGTCCAGTCTGTTCCATCTGTAGACATTAGCATCAAGGCCAGGGTGGACTGACCAAATTTCAACTACTTTTCAACATCCATGGACGTCCGGTGTCCGTCGCAGTGGGTGAGGATGCTGGTTACAGTAAATGGAAAGAGAGAGGCTCATGAGTAGGTGTCAGTAAGAGCTGGGAGAGGTGAGAGAGTGAGAGAGAGAGAGAGAGAGAGAGAGAGAGAGAGGCAGAGAGGGAGAAAGGGAGGGGTTGTCCAGAGTCAGACTGTTTCAACACGCTTGGTTTGACCAGAAAGACAAAGAAAATAGTTGTGAGCTGAACATAACAGTATGCCAGTGGAAGGGAGGACAGTAGCAGGTGACCCAACTGTGGTGTCTGACTACTATGGTTTCCCATCGTAGCCAATTCAGTTGTAGTAATTCTGTTAGATTTAAAAAAAATTCTGTTACCAATTTGGTAATGGAATAATGCGTTTTAATCACTTAATAATGCATGAAGAAAATGAATATCAGCAAAATCCCTATAACTAGCTGGTAGTTCTACCAATACTTGTTACTGCTGTGAACTTTCATTATCCTCCCTCTGCATAAGGTAGATACATTTGAATTTTTGTTGTACAGTACCTCTGCTACCTTTTAAGACTTTTTTCTGGTCGATGTTATCTTAGACCCCTTTTCCATCTGTTCATCCAGAAATCAAAGCCTTTACTTAAATTTTTAAGATGGAAAATGGTGGAAAAATGTATCAATGCCTTCATTTCCCAAAAATATAGACTCTTAGATTTCATTTGACACCAGGATATGCTCCTATAGTATGAACTTCACATGTTGGTGCTCATGCATCCTTTTACATGGAAATGCCAAAGTACTGTACAAATAAGTGTGCTTTTTAAAATAACACAGACGAGGGGGAATCGTGAGCAACAAAACAAACTCTGGGAAGTTCATTAGTTATTGTTGTTTTCGGAAATTGAAATACTGTTTTTCTACTCACCGGATCCAGACACAAGCACCCTTGCATTGTTTTTATCCTATTTCACTCACTACAGATCATGATATTGTTCATATTCATACTAATACGCGGATTATTTATTCAAATATCCTCCATCTATTGCTGTAGTCTGCAGAGGCCTCCTATTTGAAAAGGTAGCTAGACTAGGGGCAAGTCAAGGTTAACAAACTCAATCAATACCATCCACGGCACTGGACCAAAGGCCTTTTTCCGCAGAACATCCGCTAAAGAGCACAGAGACCTGTGTGGATAAATAGATTACATTAGGTTGTTTGTGGAGGACCAGAGGGGGAGAGGGAGCCGATCTCATGTCTCTGCCCAGAGAAGGGGTGTTAAACAGGGCTTAATGCGGGACAGGGCCCTGGCCTGGCTCTCTGTCATTAGGAAGGCCCCAGTGGAGCAGAGCAGTTGTTACTGCCTCACATCTGCTGTTGGATCAGTCAGGACCGGAGCCAGCAGCCCAGGGCTCCATCCATCCAGCTACATCTACCTGCTGTAAGCTCTAATCCAAGGTATTTCTGGATGCCGCTGTAGCATGATACAATTGCTCTTAGTGCTATGGCTGCTTGTATAGATATATTAGTTATTATTTTGTATGTTTTTATTAACCTATTTATTCAAGCAAATTAGTTAATAACAAATTCTTATTTACAAAGGCTACCTGGTGACTGGTGTTATTAGGTGCCACATGTTGGATTCATGAGAACCATCACCTACCCACATTCTGTGTGTTTTCTTTATGCACAAACACACTCCATCTGGCTGTGGTACACCTGGCATACATATTCATACTGGCTCTTCTTGGAAACACATACTACCTCATGTACACAGACACACACTCACACATACCTAACTACCCTCCAAACCCCTCACGTAACACGCAGCCCTGCACAGCCGCCGATCCACGGCCCAAATTGGACCCCATCGGTCAAGTCTAATTTTCAGTTCTGAGCTAACTGAATACATTAAGTTGATTCAGCATGCAGAAAATGTGTTCGCCTCAGCATTTTCATCCATAGAAGAAACCTTTTAATGAAAGGATTTTCTTATACTACATTGCATTATTCAATTAGGCAAAGGGAGAGGGAGAAAAGCTATAAAAGTCCTCCACAGCGGGACCCTCGCCAGGTGGCCGGCACAATCTCTCAGAGCTGGTTAGGCTTCAGAGAGAAGCCACGGCAGACATGCTGAATGCACATTAAGGCCTGTTTTAATAGGGCATCGTCAGCCCACCTACACACCACAAAGTGGCGTCTAGCTTAGCTAGTTTGCAAAGCACAAGCTCATACTGAGATGCATGCTGTGCATAGTTTTTATGTGGTGTTACATGAGAGCTTATGACATGCTTTTTGAATTGCAAATCCTTTTTGTAATGACACATTCTGGGCCAGTGTAGGCTACTTTGTGGTTTGTTTGTTGTTTTCAGTTTTGTTTATAACTTACTAGTCAATGATGGCCTTACTATACATGGAGTATGTTGATGGTGGCTATTGAGCATTAAAAAGTATTGATGTCGCTGTAGGGGTTTTGAGGGAGGCCTAGATTTACCAGGTATCGAGTTGTGACTTCCCTTGCACACTCCTCAGGTTACCGCGTGTTGAGTTGTTATTCCCCTATCACCTTAACCCACATGCACACGCACGCACATACAACCACACACACACACATACTTAGGGGCTGACACACACACACACACACACACACACACTTAGGGGCTGACACACACACACACACACTTAGCTCCTTCACACTCCAGAGCTGAGATGAGGCGGTCCGTTTCTCTGGGCCCCCTGAACAAATTAGCTCTAATTGAGTCCGTTCTCCTCAAGCAGCCTCAAAGCTCTCTCAGGGTATGCTTCCCTCTCCCTCTGCGGACATCTCTCTCCTTCTCTTTCTCGTTCGTTCTCTCTATTTTTTTCCTCTCTTTCCTCTCTCAAAACAGGCACACTAACTGTAACAGCTAGCTGTTACTGAGGAAAGACTATAGGCCTTAGCATCAACCTTCAACAACAGTCGACATATAGAAAGGAGCTGAATATAAAGAAGATAAAGAGGAACATCCTTAATAGGATTTTTCCTTGCCAAAGTCTTTCCTTCAAATCAAAAGGCAAAAGGAGAGACAATCTTCTTCCATGGCCAAAACGACAGAGGAATAGAGGCGCTGTTTTTCCGCCAGTGAAAAACAGCCAGGATAGTGGGAAAGAAAATCCTCAGAAATCCTCCAAGGCGTTAGGATCCGTCATGTGCTTAGTGGTAAATTGATCATGACAGCACCGTGGAGAAATCCCTCAGAACCTACACGCATGTCACAAAGACACAAAGCAGAGGAGCTGGATTCAGGGCCAGAAATAAACGAACACACACAGACCATATCGCCTCTACATCTCGTCTGAAAAGTCACAGTCTCTCTGTAGATAGGGTGCATCTATTATGATAAAGGCACATACTTGTGCATTAAACACACACACTTTTGTATCACCCCCCACTGCCAAAGCCAAACCGCAGGCTATATGCCACACACACACACGCACACAGACACACTCATACACACACTCATACACACAATTTCTATTCAGAGACCATAGTTATTCCACACTGTCTATAAAACAGCTGCATCTCATGAAGACGATTTGAGTCGCTTAGGCTATCTCAGGCTAAGAAGGTGTACACAGGATCGTGTAATATTATACACATACAGTACCAGTCAAAAGTTTTTTTTCTTCTTTTTACTATTTTCTACATTGTAGAATAATAGTGAAGACATCACAACTATGAAATAACACATATGGAATCATGTAGTAACCAAAAAAGATTTAAACAAACACAAATATATTTTCCTTGGTCTTTTACCAAATAGGGTTATCTTCTGTATACCACCACTCTCTTGTCACAACACATCTGATTGTCTCAAACATATTAAGAAGGAAAGAAATTCCACATATTAACTTTTACCAAGGCACACCTGTTAATTGAAATGCATTCCAGGTGACTACCTCATGAAGCTGGTTGAGAGAATGCCAAGAGTGTGCAAAGCTGTCATCAAGGCAAAGGGTGGCTACTTTGAAGACTCTAAAATATATATTTTTTAGCGCTTTTGTGGTTACTACATGATTCCATGTGTGTTGTTTCACAGTTGTGATGTCATCACTATTATTCTACAATGTAGAAAATAGTAAAAATAAAGAATAACCCTTGAATGAGTAGGTGTGTCCAAACGTTAGACTGGTTCTGTATATCTAAGACATTTTGGCAAGACATCTTTGGGTTGTTATTGCATGGACTGCCATATTGGATAAAGGCCATGTGGATAAGTCTGAATTTATTTTATATCGATAATTACCAAATATAGTAAATCTACAGTACTGTAGAGGTATGTAAGCCTACAATATAGTAAGGTCAGAGAGGTGAGTGTTTAAACCCAAAACACAGCAGGTGGTTTATGACTAGAGACATTTTCAAGACTTGGCTTTCGTCTCGCATCCATTTCATAGTGAAATATGTATCCCTGACATGTTTTATTTGATGAGATACTTTGTTTTGGCTGACGTTCTGAAGGCCCCACTTGGCAACAACTTTAATAGTTAATAAGGCAGCCCATTCCATCATGCTCCGGGAATTCTATTTTTTGACGTACAGTAAGTTGTCGGAGCGATGTTGCGGTGATACAGGAACAACATGAATATTTGGGGACCTGGGCTTGCCAAGGTTGGTCTAGCATTCCGACTCGTCTTTCTGTGTTTCCGAGTGGCTAAAATCAGGTCTCTGTGGGAGAGCCAGCATTGTTCACAGTCTTCTAACTCGATCGTTGTTCCTCTGTCAGCTTTCAGAGGTTTTTCCTAATGCTCTTTTGAGGCTATCACTTTTTCATCTCCATCTGTGTCTTATTACGATTAAACACCATCTTTTCCTTGTCTTCCCTTTTCTCATTGTGACTGATGTGTAAGACCTGGATAGGTGAAAGTGTTACGGTTAGAAACCCAAACCAAGACCTGTCGTTGCCAACTACCCAGATCTTCCACATCAGTGATCACATAGAAGAGAAGATCAACAAGAGAAAAATAGTTTAGAGTCTTGGGACACAGTATCTGCTTTGTCGTTGTTGCACATACATTGTTGCATGTGCATTTCCCCCGTACTTGTTCTCTGCACTCACTTTGGTCAAAAGTTAGGCAAGGTCTCTCTCCCCCGCCAGCCCAACTCTGTAGGCTTCCTCTTTGAAGGGATGCTCTCACTCAGCCCAGCCCTTTGATCCACCTGGGCTGCCTTGAATTAACACTCAGTGGAATTGCCCCCTATACTACTGATAGCATGGACAATTACAAAAGGAGGCTTTAAATGAAAGCCAATGAAATCACTCAAAGTAGCATCTGTGGCAGTTTGGTTTTCATTTGTTATGGGTGGAGTTTGGGCTGAGACGCTAACTTTAGTGGGCATTTGGACGATTATTAAGTTAGCCTCCTATTGGGGTTTTCTAGAACTTTCTGTGGTTTGTCATTGGCATTTTTGTGCATAATTGCAGTTTAGAGTCTAGCTGTTACAAACTGTCAATGTCACTTTTTGCCTTTCACTTCTTGTCTCAGGTTTTTCAATTGGCCGCCTGTTCAATTATGTGGGAATATTTATGGAGTGTGTCTCTATGTTCATGCTGGATGGATTTGAATCCCACACACACACACACACACACACACACACACACACACACACACACACACACACACACACACACACAC
Source organism: Oncorhynchus kisutch (assembly GCF_002021735.2). Taxonomy (NCBI): domain Eukaryota; kingdom Metazoa; phylum Chordata; class Actinopteri; order Salmoniformes; family Salmonidae; genus Oncorhynchus; species Oncorhynchus kisutch. The sequence goes on from NC_034189.2 coordinate 31,942,094, forward strand.
ACACACACACACACACACACACACACACATACACACACACACACACACACACACACACACACACACACACACACACACACACACACACACACACACACAGGCTAGAGCACTTTCCAATGGTTCTTTATTACTTATCTCAATGATTTCCCCGTCTCTTTTTTCCCAAGGTGAAGAACAGTGTATATGCCCGCTGTCCTTCCCTTTGACATCAATACCTTTTTTATAACTAGGGCCTCTCTCTGTGAAGACAGGGTCTTCTCTGTCTCTCTCTCCAACCGACATGCATGGCCCTGTGAGCCTGGAACAATAGGCGACGCGTTAAGCATACCTAACCACCATTACGGGGCTAAGGAGTCACGCTGACTCCTCACTCTACTCACCTCCAATTAACAATTCCCTTTAGAGGCTTTGGAGAGAGACAAGTTTTTGGTCATTATTAAGTTTCTTTTTGGTCTCTTTTTTTTCCTTTTTTACCCTCTATCTGTCTATGGCTCTGTCATTATTTCTATTGTGGGAGGTCTTTTATCTGAGCTCAAAGACAGGTGGAGGCGGGCTTGGTAGAGGACATCTCTGAAGCTCTGAATTAAAGCTTCTATAATACTGGGAGCCATGGTGACCTTAGGATCTCCTTCCAATAGTGTGAGCGATGGGGTGTATGCAGTGTTTTAGATCAAACGCTGTGTGAAGTGTGTGGGTACGTGTAGCCTGACTATATTTACAACTATTCTGTCAAAAAGTGGAAAATAAAAAAAATAAAAATAAAAATTACAAAGTTTCATGAAAATATATATACACTGCTCAAAAAAATTAAGGAAACACTATTTTTATTAAATACTTCTTTACATAGTTGAATGTGCTGACAACAAAATCACACAAAAAGTATCTATGGAAATCAAATTTATCAACACATGGAGGTCTGGATTTTGAGTCACACTCAAAATTAAAGTGGAAAACCACACTACAGGCTGATCCAACTTTGATGTAATGTCCTTAAAACAAGTCAAAATGAGCGTCAGTAGTGTGTGTGGCCTCCACGTGCCTGTATGACCTCCCTACAACGCCTGGGCATGCTCCTGATGAGGTGGCGGAAGGTCTCCTGAGGGATCTCCTCCCAGACCTGGACTAAAGCATCCGCCAACTCCTGGACAGTCTGTGGTGCAACGTGGCGTTGGTGGATGGAGCGAGACATGATGTCCCAGATGTGCTCAATTGGATTCAGGTCTGGGGAACGGGCGGGCCAGTCCATAGCATCAATGCCTTCCTCTTGCAGGAACTGCTGACACACTCTAGCCACATGAGGTCTAGCATTGTCTTGCATTAGGAGGAACCCAGGGCCAACCGCACCAGCATATGGTCTCACAAGGGGTCTGAGGCTCTCATCTCGGTACCTAATGGCAGTCAGGCTACCTCTGGCGAGCACATGGAGGGCTGTGCGGCCCCCCAAAGAAATGCCACCCCACACCATGACTGACCCACCGCTAAACCGGTCATGCTGGAGGATGTTGCAAGCAGCAGAACATTCTCCACGGCGTCTCCAGACTGTCACGTCTGTCACATGTGCTCAGTGTGAACCTGCTTTCATCTGTGAAGAGCCCAGGGCGCCAGTGGCCAATCTTGGTGTTCTCTGGCAAATGCCAAACGTCCTGCACGGTGTTGGGCTGTAAGCACAACCCCCACCTGTGGACGTCGGGCCCTCATACCACCCTCATGGAGTCTGTTTCTGACCGTTTGAGCAGACACATGCACATTTGTAGCCTGCTGGAGGTCATTTTGCAGGGCTCTGGCAGTGCTCCTCTTGCTCCTCCTTGCACAAAGGTGGAGGTAGCGGTCCTGCTGCTGGGTTGTTGCCCTCCTACGGCCTCCTCCACGTCTCCTGATGTACTGGCCTGTCTCCTGGTAGCGCCTCCATGCTCTGGACACTACGCTGACAGACACAGCAAACCTTCTTGCCACAGCTCGCATTGATGTGCTACCTGAGCCAATTGTGTGGGTTGTAGACTCCGTCTCGTGCTACCACTAGAGTGAAAGCACCGCCAGCATTCAAAGTGACCAAAACATCAGCCAGGAAGCATAGGAACCGAGAAGTGGTCTGTGGTCACCCCCTGAAGAACCACTCCTTTATTGGGGGTGTCTTGCTAATTGCCTATAATTTCCACCTGTTGTCTATTCCATTTGCACAACAGCATGTGAAATTTATTGTCAATCAGTGTTGCTTCCTAAGTGGACAATTTGATTTCACAGAAGTGTGATTGACTTGGAGTTATATTGTGTTGTGTTGTTTTTTGAGCAGTGTATATTATATTATGTCAAAAGAGACCTACACCTGCATTAATTTTAAACAATGCCATGTGTTGTGTCTTTGCTCTCGATAACCATCTGCAATTTACCATCTGAGGTCAAAACTGACTTGAGGGAGACAGAAGCTTACTTGATCCAATGAGGATAACTCTATTTGATAACACTCTGATTTGCTCGGGACCAGGACATCTTGGATTTACTGTGTAGCAGATCTAATATATGGGACATGCTGTGTTATTGGAAAAAAGATTGCGTCAGCCATGGATGAAAACACTTAATGAGATGTAAAGTTTTAGAACTATTTATAATGTCCTCTCCCATGGCTGGCAGCCATATATTGAAGCCAAAGCTGTTTCCTCTCCTTTCTTTTCCTTTATTCTCTCTCTCTCTCTCTCTCTCTCTCATGTTTTTTTCACTCTTTAGTGGTGCATACTACCGGTCAAGGACAGGACAATGATATTTTTGACCTGAATTAGGAGATCGACACACTCACATAACATACAAACACTCACACAGACACAGACACACACACCTGCAATGATGGATGTGAGGTGATGTACCAAGGGTGAAAATATGATTCATGTTGGAAGGAGTGATGCACACACACAGACAAGCTTACTTATATAATGTTTACATACCCTACATTATTAATCTCATATGTATACGTATGTACTGTACTCTATATCATCTACTGCATCTTTATGTAATACATGTATCACTAGCCACTTTAACTATGCCACTTTGTTTACATACTCATCTCATATGTATATACTTGTACTCGGTACCATCTACTGTATCTTGCCTATGCTGCTCTGTACCATCACTCATTCATATATATTTATGTACATATTCTTTATCCCCTTACACTTGTGTGTATAAGACAGTAGTTTTGGAATTGTTAGTTAGATTACTTGTTGGTTATTACTGCATTGTCGGAACTAGAAGCACAAGCATTTCGCTACACTCGCATTAACATCTGCTAACCATGTGTATGTGACAAATAAAATTTGATTTGATTTGATTTAACCACAGGTATGTGAACACACACACACACACACACAAAAGTATCTTTAATCTTGAGCCCCCTCCAATAGCTGCATTAGCTGTGTTCACCCGGGTAGTCGCACACTTCATCAGAAGTGATAAGGCAACTCTTTAATGATAAACACTTCTCCCTGTCTCTTAAATTGGCGTACATCAGTCTTCAGAGAACGACTCGGCTGTCGCAAGGCTGAGTGGGAGGAAGGGAGAGGGAGTGAGTGAGAGGTTCTATCAGGGAAATGGAGGGAGAGAGAGAGAGAGAGAGAGAGAGAGAGAGAGAGAGAGAGAGAGAGAGAGAGGTGTGCTAGCTAGAACAAAGCCTCGGTGTCTGGAGACACACAGAGTGTATGCTGATGCTGCATATTGATGGAGGGATGGAGGGAGGGAGGAAGGGAGGGAAAGGGACATGGAGCAAAAAGGAAAATGTTTTGCCGTGGGGGGTTTCCTTTCCTATTATTCTCCTGCTGGAGATGAAGCATCACGGGGTGCTTCTGTCAAATTAACAGAGGGATAAAGTGTGTGTGTGTGCACGTATGTTCTTGGGTACAAACACATTTAGCTGAAGAGCAATTTCAAAACAAAATGTGTGTTCTGCATGAAAATACAATTTTCCTTGGAAGATTTTTTGGTATCGATACGTGTTGGTAGGAAGAGAAAGGGCATAAGAGAAAGTACGATTTCAGGTATTAGGAATTTCAAATGAGAGAGAGAGAGAGAGAGAGAGAGAGCGAGAGAGAGAGAGAGAGATTAAGAAAATAGCTATAGTGCTAGACGAAGAAGGAAATCGGGAAGTAGGGCGAGCACGAGAGAGAGACAGAGAGAGAGACAGAGAGCGAGAGAGAGAGAGAGAAAGAGAGAGAGAGAGAGAGAGAGATGGAGGTAAGGAGCTGCCACGCTCCAGTGAGTTCTCTAGTTTGGTAGCAGTCCTAATCAATTGGAGGCAGTATGTTGCGGTGCCATTGTTGTTGAGGGGTACACCGGGCCCTGCCTCTTCACAACACACTCATGTATCACTCAGAGATGGGTTTGTGCTACCCATCTCTCTCTCCCATTCCCCTCCATCTCTCTCTCTCTCTCTCTCTCATTTTCCTCTCTCTCTTTACCCTCTCTCTCCTCTTTCTCTGTTACTCTCTGTCTCTTCACCTCTCCCTCCCTCTCTCTTTACACCCCTCTCTCTCCCCCTCACTTGCTTCCTCTTATTTTCACTTTTCAGAAAATGCCTCAGTTGTGTATAATTCAAACTGAAAGTGGACTTCATTTACGATCTGACCACTTTGCCAAAGGAATCGGATACTGTGTTTAGGGGCATTCTACCAAAACATAATGTTCTATTGTGAATCTGAAACTAGAACTGATTTATGGTTAATGGAATGCCTTGTGTTCATATTCACAGAGATGTTGACTATAGACTCCCTCTCTCTCTCTCTCTCTCTCTCTCTCTCTCTCTCTCCCTCGCTCTCTCTCTCTCTCTCTCTCTCTCTCCTCTCTTTCCAACCATCTTCTCCCTGATCTCCAATCCCCAGTGTGTGTGTGTGTGTCTCTGTGTCTCTGAGGATGAGCACTCACCCATTGGGTTCCATACAGAGGAGTTGATCCTCTACTATATTGTTTTGGCATGGCCATCTGTGGCCCTCCCTCCCTCCTTCCCTGCCTCCCTTCGTCATACTGTAATGAGAGAAGCATGTCGTCCAGACTTGATCCCAATCCCTGAGAACCAGTACATCAGGATGAGAGAGAGGGGACATTGGGATCTCAATCTGGGCTGTAGTGTAACAGATGCGCAGGCAGACACACAGGAAGACAGGCAGTGAAGCAGGCAGGCAGGCACACACACTGCATAAAAAGGTACACACACACACACACACATGCACACACACCGATGTCCTTTAATCTTGGCTTTCGCAACCTCATTCATACAGAAAATCACAAAAAAATACATCAAAAGAAAATAAGCCATGAAGACAAAAGCGTCTAGTGTTTGTTATTATTATCTCTCTCCCTTCCTCCTGGTGGTTTGGCTGAACAGACATCATAAATATTCAGCTTATCCTCCCCTTAATCCTTTAGACAGAGGTCCAATCCTCCATCGAATGTCCCATAGCATCTCCTGGTAAATTTCCCGAAATGATTGTTTGCTGTATTCATCTTCATTTATTTCTTTACCATATGTTTATGTTGTTGAATGTTTGATTGCCAACATTGAGGCAGCCTAATTTATCAAACTCATCATAGATGGGGGAGGGGATTTTGATTGTTTGGTTGTGGGTGTTGGTTGGTACATTGACTTTTAACTCTTGACCTTTTGTCATGGTTCCACCTGTCACCAGAGGGCAGCAGAGACCGCCCTAGAGACTATTATGACACTCAGGTGTTTTCAGTTACTAACTATGATTTCCTTTTCAGCAAGGTTTGTTTTCTGTTACCCTTTGCAGAAGCTTGATTTGTTTGCCGTGTGCGTTGTGTCCTGAGTGAGATCGGGTCTTATTGTTTGTTGTAATTCCCACTTTTTCTTTGTACCGTCTGTTGAACTTTTTCCAGTAAAGTATTTACATTTTTTCCTAAACCACTCGTCTCATTTTCCTCATGGGTTCTACCTCATCATGTCATAGCAAGTTTCTGCCTCCAACATGAACCCGCGATCAACCAGATCAAGAACGTCATAACTCAGCTTGGAGCACTGATGGGGCGGCAGCAAGAACAACTCTTCCAAATATCTGAGACTCTCCGGACACTTAACGACGCCCTCTGACCACTGCGCACCCCCAACCCAGGAGGAGCCACTTTCCAAGTCTCAGTGCCCAGTGCTCCAGTCGTCACCATAGATCCCCCAGAGAACCTGCACCGGGAACCCAAGATTCCAGCCACTGAGAGGAATGACGGCCACCCGGGAAGGTGCAAAGGGTTCCTCACTCAGGGCTCGCTGCTGTTTGAACTACAGCCCTCCTTGTTTCTCAACGAGGCCCCCGAGCAAAGTACTGAGGAGCCCATGCTCCCAAGCTCACAGGAATGCGACAGGCGCATGAAGGAGGAGGTCTCGGCCATCTCCATTTTCCGTGCCCAGAACCGATGGGAAATGCTGGGGCTGGCATGGACAGGGGAAAAGACCCTGATGAGCCGTGCAGTGACCCCCCAGGTTACCCGGTCACCGCCAGTCGCTGCCTAGGTTCCTTCACTGAGAAACTCAGAGATTTTTTTATCAATGCTCCCGAGAATCCCTTTGTCCAAAGGTACACCTGGTTAGCGCAAAATAACCCACTAAGTAACCCACTATTCCTCCTCTGGTCCATGGGACACCTACTAGACTGGGGAAAGAACTTTCAGACTAATGACCTAAGACCCCACTAAGAGCCTCACCACATCCCCCTGCACCAATGAAGCCCAAGACTTCTCTGCTCTCCCTCCCGAATACTTCAACCTCCGGGAAGCCTTTAGTAAGAAGCAAGCCTTCACCCTCCCTCCTCATTGACCATACAACTGTGCCTTAGAGCACCTACGAGGCTCCAGCCCTCCCCAGGGCCATCTTTACTCCCTCTCGGCCACCGAAGCAGCAGCCATAGGCAACTACATCTGCTAGTCACTGGGGGCAGGCTTCATTCATTCCTCAATCTCCCCAGCCACCACAGGCTTCTTCTTCATGGGAAAGAAGGATGGGGGGCATGTGTCCCTGCATCAACTACAGAGGGCTGAACACGATTACTGTAAAGAACCGTTACCCCTATCTCTGATGTCCTCTGCCTTGGAGCTGGCCCAAGGGGCCTGACTCATCACCAAACTGAACCTCCACAATGCTTAAAATCGTGTGAGAATCAGGGAGGGCGATGAATGCCTTTAACACCCTTAGTGGCCACTATGACTATCTAGTCATGCCCTTTGGAATATCAAACTCACCGGCAGTCTTCCAAGCATTGATCAATTACACTCTTAGGGACATGTTGAATTGTTTCGCCTTTCTTTACCTTGACGATATCTTCTCCAAGATGCTTCCAGAACACATCCTGCCCAAGTCCTGAAATACCTCCTGCAGAGCCAGCTATACGTCAAAAAAGATGTGTGAGTTTCACGTATCCTAAGTCTCCTTCCTGGGCCACATAATCTCTACCGTCGGCATCCAAATGGACCACGTTAAAGGTTAAGGCGGTCACCGACTGGCTCCATCCCACCTCACTCAAACAGGTCCAGCAGTTCATTGCGTTGACCAATTCTTTTACAGACGTTTTATACGCTATTTTGGTGGGGTGGCAGCACCTCTCACGGCTCAAATGCGTCAATCCCAGACCTGCTTTTGCTGGACCCCAAGGCTGACAGGACATTCGATGAGCTCAAGGGACATTTCACCTCTGAATCCATCATCATTCATCCTGTCACTGCTCGTCCCTTTCACAGTGAAACGAGGGGGTAAAAGAAAATGCACCCATGTGCCTTTCTTTCTAAGCGGTTCTCGCCAGCAGAACGCAACTACGATTTAGGCAACTGGGAGCTTTTGGCAGTTAAGTGGGCCCTTGTGTAGTGGAGAGACTGGTTGGAGGGGGCACCTCATTCCTTTGTGGTATGGAGTATTGAGACAGCGGTCTGACAAGCCCAGACCCGAGAACCTGATGCTCAGCCCGTTCTCGAGTACTACAATGGAGACACTTTTCTAAAGTAACTGGGCATCCAGAAGTTAATCGGACACTGGCATTCCTGAGGTGGAGATTCTGGTGGCCCAACATGATTGAGGATGTGAGCACCTTAGTTGCGGCCTGTTCCACCTGTGCCCAAAGCAAGTCCTCACTACAGCGACCGGCTGGGTTACTCCAACCTCTGCCCATCCCCAACCGGCCCTGGTTCCGGCTGTCCCTAGACTTCATCACAGGGTTACCTCAATCCCAAAGGCTTACCACGTTGATTGCTTCTCCAAGACAGCCAAGGCAACCTCGCTACACAGACTTCCCCAGAACATTGTCACTGACCGTGGTCCCCAGTTTGTTGTGCGGTAGTTCCTCTGCTGTTTTGTCTCCATTCAGACCACCAACTGGAGTAAGTTCCTCGTCTGGGCCGAATATGCACACACCACACTGCTGAACTGGTCCACTGGACTGTCTCCATTCGAGTGTCAGTTCGGGTTCCCCCCCTCTGTATCCCCCGATGTGGGGATACCTTCAGCAGAATCATTTATTCAACGATGTCGCCGCACCTGAATCCTACTTAGTCCGCTCCTCTGTCCGACAATAGCACCATGCAAACCAGCACTGAAGGCCCCTTCAGCTCCTCCGACCGGGTCTATGGGTGTGGCTGTCCACCCATGATGTCCCCTGGAATCTCAGATGCTTTCCCTGTGCAACATAGGACAATTGAAGATCCTGAGTCGTGTCAACCCTGTCACCTATCGTCTTCAGCTACCCAGCTCCATAAGAGTCTGTCCATCCTTCCATGTCTCCCATCTCTTCTCTGCCCCCACACCGGCCCCTCCGCCCAGCCTACACCATTCGGCACATGCTGGGGGTTCTTTGGGTCTGTGGCACCTTGCAGAACCTGGTGGACTGGGAGGGCTATGGCCCCGAGGAGCAGGCATTGGTGCCTGAACTGGACATCCTGGACCTGGGCCTCTTTCGGGACTTCAACCGACTACGTGATGGTCAACCTGGTTCCGTGGCTGGAGCCGCTCCTAAAAGGGGGTGTACTGTCATGGTTCCACCTGTCACCATCTGCGTTTGAGTCTCAGTGTTTGTTGTTTTCCCAGTTTTACTTTGTTCCTTTCTGTTTAACTTTTTCCTGTAAAGTATTTATGTTTTTTCCTAAACCACTGGTTCCTCGTCTGGTTCTCTTCTCTGCTCCTGGGTTCTACCTCACCACATCACACCTTTGGATGGGGATTGTGGTGTGTTGACAGACTGGTTCTGTACTGTACATCATAGACATTAAGAAGGCGAATCTCCTTTAGCAGAGTAACAGTTGATCAGTATGTTAAGGAAGCGATGGACATGTAATGTTTGAGTGAAATACATCAACTTTATGATGAAGTTGATCGACCAGTGAGTTTGTGCTGTGTGCTGACTCCCTTTTCTATTTGATTTGTTATACCTCATAACACCCCATTTTGTAGCTTGCAACTCACTACAATAACGAAGATATTAAACAGAAAGCTTGAGCTGAGCTTGGTCTTCTCTCTCCCTCTCATACTCCCCCTTGCTTGCTCTCTCCCTTTCTCTCTATTTCTCTTTCTCCAGCTCTTCCCCTCTCTCTCCTTCTGTTGCGTCACTCTCCTTACCCCCTCGCTCCTCCCTCCCTCTCTCCTTCACCCCCTTCTTCCGCAGTTCCCTCATTAGTGAGTCGCCCCCCTCCCTCCCTCCCTCCCTCCTCCCTCCTCCCTGCTGAAGCCATTAACTGAGATTAGTAGCGTGGAGCAGCAGTGGTGGTGCCAGGGTTTCCTGTGTGCTAGCTAGCCGCTGTATAGCCGCTGTAGCATCTCCACGCTAGCTGAATGATTACCATTCATTATACTTGCCTTCTGTGCTGACAGAAGCAACTTCAGCTAGTTACAGCCCCAGCCAGAGCGCCATAAAGGAAATAACCTCATCATCTTAAACACACTCTGCGCCGTGTGTGTGTGTGAGGGGTTGTGTGTGAGGATGTGACTGCAGAGTGAGGTGGCGAAGGAGGGAGGGATGGAAGGGGGAAGAGAGAATGGAACTTGGAGCATGAGTAAGGAGTGTGAGTGTGAATGTGAATGTAAAGCAAACACTCATTAGTCATGTTTTGTGTAGTGTAGGCTATTTTTTATGCAATTTTAATGTGTTTGTTGATCTGAGGATGTCAGACAAAGTTGCATGCTCACACTCAAACCCACACACCCACAAGCACACACACACTCATACACACCACACACACTCCTCAGTGGGGCTTATCCCAGTGGTGTACCATAGGGGGTGATTTTAACCTTCTCAACCTGATACAGGGCTTTGTTTCCCTGCTAGGACAGCCCAGTATGGGGCCGCCATACCCAGGCATGTCGACACCACAAGTGTCTCTACTGCATCCAGGGGTCACAGTCACTTACATGCTCCCTGTCTGTCTTTCTGCTGTCAGTAACTGTGTGTGTGTAACCTTTGTCTGACATACTCAGATCAACAAACACATTAACATTGCATCACAATAGCCTACCCTACACCAACCATTGCACTGTGTGTGTATCTCAGTCACTCTGCTAAAACACAATTGTTTACAACTCTTCACTATCAAGTCACAAATCATGTGTCATTTCTATTCAAAAAAATGTTATCAGTCAAAAACAAAGCGAAGGTTCATTCCCTGGTGTTCGCTGCTTCGTCCTGCTTGAGAAAGAGGAATTCTGTTACAGAATTAGGACCAGATGAGGCTAGAATATCAATCATCCCTCCTTTCCCCCATCCTTTTTTCCCCACTGTGTATGAATTCTGTTGACGTACGTTTCCCCTCCGGACTAGCCTATCGCAGCAGGCCCCCCAACTGAGAGCTGAATAAACTCTGTAACCATCGTTTAGCTTGAAGTTTTCTGCTGTGAAAACTAGGGATTTTCATTCTCTCTTTAGTTCTATGACACGTTTGAGTGTCTGCAGTGAAAGCAGACTCTCACTTTGACTCTGCTGATGTTCTGAATTTAAATGAGATTGACTGCACAGTCTTCTTAAGATTGGAAATCAACGATATGTGTTAAGAGAGATAGATAGTTATATGTGGCTATTGGTGATCTGGTGTAAACACGTGTGTGTGTGTGTGTGTGTGTGTGTGTGAGTCAGTGTGTGTGTGCTTCAGACAGTGTGTCAGTGTGTGTGTGTGTGTTTGATTGATTGGTGTTCCCCCTGTGGTCAGATAAAGGGTCTCGGGCTGTCATCCATCACCTCATGGTCATGTCCATGTCTGCTCTGCTAATACAGCCCACCTGACTCCTCTCCACCAATCACAGCCCACCTATGTTCTTTCCACCAATCACAGCCCTCCCTACAATGTCTGCTCCGTCATGGGTGCCAAAGTACCTCGACCCCTCACAGTTTAGTGACACTCAAAGTGACATTGGAAATATAAATGCAAGTGTGTTGGAATTGTGATACACCCACAATGATTGATATTCTACTCACACTTTCATTTGAATAGCATGCAGTAGCTGTAGGGCTAGGAATGCAGAGGTGTGTGTTAGCAGATCCTGGGTGTAGCTCACTCATAATCACTAAAACACACGTGTGAGTAATTGTCCCTGTGTTTGTGTGTGAATGCAGTGTACTCCATGTATGTGTGATGGGTGGCGTGGCTCTCTCCATTCGTCTCCTGTCCGTTGGTAAACATGGAGAACTTGACAGCTGCTCCTACTTTCATAGTACTGTTCATTACCTAGACGGATATACCTACATTTATACGTTACCCTCGATCTTGATTGATTTCCCACCTTAGAGATCAAAATGCTCATCCCCTTCTCTTCCCTCTCTCTCTTCCTCTCGCTCCCTCTCTCACCCCTCCCTCTCTCTCAAGTCACATCATTCTCACTCACGCTACCCCACTTCCCCGCCTCTCTATCTCCTTTCTTATTCTATCATTCGTCCCCCTCTATCCTTCAAGCTTCCTCCTGCATCCTCTAACCCCCCCACTTTATTTCCTATTAGCTTTCTCTCCCTCTCTCTGTTTCTCCTCCTCTTCTGCATTCTCCCCTCTCCTTTCCTTTTCTCTCTCTCTGTCCTCTCCTTGTGTCTCACCAGTCAATAATGAAAATTGCTTGGTACCTTGAATGGATTATCTGTGTGCGAGGGGGCCCAGGGTTGTTTGTTTGAAGGTGCAGTGGTGTCAAATGAAAAGGCAAGGGCCATTTTCTACCTGCCACTGCCCTCAGCCTCCGTTTCACACACACACGCACAGACACGCACACTCACTCACTCACACACACACACACACACACACACATGCACACAGTGCACACCTCCGTAGAATTGCGGTTGCATCGTCACTTTGAAGTCTCTCCTTTTTTTCCCTCCCTCCTTCCCCCATTCCGTGTCTTCATGTTTTATTAATACTGCCTAATTACGCGCCCTAGTATTCTTCATGCTAGTTGTCTCATTTAATTGTTTGCTTTCGTCTCTCCCTTTGTCCGTCTTTTGTATGAAAAACACTCCTCTGATTTATTCATTGGCTGCAACGTGCTGAGATCAAAGGAAGACTAGATTGAACACAGCACACGCATATTTACAATTGACAATCAATTGTGTGATCATGCCACACCATATAAATTAACCTTATTAGTCTTGGACCTCTGCATTTATTTTCTACCTTATTTAGTCACGTGTTGAGCATTCTGCTCATTAGAGACCTATGTCTTAAGTATTCAGGCAAATGTGATGCGTTGCATTAGAATATTAGCATTTACCCCACTAATGATATAGGACCTAATGATAACAGTCATATAACTTTCTATGGCCATCTTCTAACCTGTTTGAACAAGGGTCTGTTTACGGTCAGATGCTGTCTGTCAGTGGCTGATAGACAGTGTGACAAACAGACACTAACCAGTGAATGGCAATCCAAATATAACTGGTTATTCTGGATTCCTCCAGGGGAGCATCAAGTAGCTAGCTCTGTAGCTCTGTCTGACAAATATGCAAATACATTGTTTTAACATTGATGTGGTGTGTTGAGGGTTTGCATGGCCTCACCGACAGCACGACTGCATTCCAAAGGACTTTGTTCTGTGCCTGCGAGTGTGTGTGTGTTTGCGTGTGTGTCTATGCAGGTTTTCTTGGCTGCAGTTTGGATAAGGAAGCCTGTTTCTGAGCTCTTAACAGTTTTATGATAATGAGGGATTGAATCGATGCTGAATAAGAGAGAGCTAGAGAGAGAAAGAGAGAGAAAGAGAGAGGGAGAGATACAGATAGATAGAGCAAGCGAGAGAGAGAGCGAGAGCGAGAGAGAGAGAGAGAGAGATGGAGCACAAAACTGAGAACGAGAGTGAGCAAGTAAGAAGAAAGCCAGAAAGGGGCATGGGAGTGAACGAATGATGAAACGGAGAATAAAAAGATACAGAGTCAGAGCGAGGGAACATGACTAGGCCATGCCAAGGCAGCGGGCAGCCTGTCAGGAGATGAGAGGGATGAATCCCTCCATACTTGCATATGAAAGGAGGGAATTTCACAGGCTCTAATAGGCATTCAGCCTCATCCTCTGCTGCTTTGTTGACATTGCTGCTAATGCCTGACTGACAAGCATGGCTTTACTGTCTGATTGGACAAGTTCTGCAGGTTTGGTAAACATGCCAGATAGACAGATCTGGGTTTGTGTGGGAAGGAGGTGTGTCCCTCTGGGTGTGTGAATGAGTTTGTGTCTGTTTTTAGAAAGTGAGCCTGAAAGGTTGTGTATGTGCAGGTGTGTGTGTGTGTGTGTGTGTTTTTGTTCATCCTTGTCCTCTCTTTCAGGTAACGCGTATCTTTATTATTAAATGTGTGTTTCTCTCGCCCTCTTTGTGTGGATGCTTGGTTGCTTTATATCAGTAGTAGTAAAGGCTGTTTTGATTTTGCTAAACATGCATAATGGCTGCCCCTCCTCCTTGCCTGACTACATTGGTTTTGTGGTATCTTGTAACTCCCCTCTCCCTTTGCTTTTAAAAGGCTTGCTCTACATACCTCCTCCCTCTGCATGGGTCAATACTACTGTGTCAGGCCTAGTATGGACACAGACAATAGGTCATAGGGTCAGCCATTAGCAGGAGTCTCTGCGTAGATAGATATTAGCCACAGATCGAGGATCTGCCTACCCTCCCCCAATCCTAGCATTTCCCATTTTGAGTCAAAACACAAATTGACCTTAGATCAGGGTTGTAATACTCTGTGGATCAGTCCATGTCAGCATGGTCATAGTGGTTATATGAGACCATATGTATGGGGACCTGCTGCACATGTGTACACTGCATTAATGATCGGTACACCACTTAAATTGCATAAGCTGATAAATGCATCGTGATCTGTCAAAATCCTTGCCTGATACACTGTGACAACTGCACCTCCTGGATGTGTTGCAGTAAATGGGTCATTGATCCAGCTATAGCCTCGCATCATGGCCCACATATGGAAGAAGGTACTCTGGTCAGATGAGACTAAAATTGAGCTTTTTGGCCATCAAGGAAAACGTTATGTCTGTCACAAACCCAACAACTCTCATCACCCAGAGAACACCATCCTCACAGTAAAGCATGGTGGTGGCAACATTAGACTGTGGGGATGTTTTTCATCGGCAGGGAGTGGGAAACTGGAGTGATGGATGTGTGATGGATGGCGCTAAATAGAGGGAAATTCTTGAGAGAAACCTGTTTCAGTCTTCCAGAGATTTGAGACTGGGACAGAGGTTCACCTTCCAGCAGGACAATGACACTAAGCATACTGCTGAAGCAAGACTCGAGTGTTTTAAGCGAAAACATTTAAATGTCTTGGAATGGCCTAGTCAAAGCCCAGAGTTCAATCCATTTGAGAATATGTGGTATGACTTAAAGATTGCTGTACACAAGTGGAACCCATCCTACTTGAAGCAGCTAGTGCAGTTTTGCCTTGAAGAATGGGCAAAAATCCCAGTGGCTAGATGTGCCGAGCTTACAGAGACATACCCCAAGAGACTTGCAGCTGTATTTGCTGCAAAAGGTGGCTGTACAAGGTATTGACTTTGGTGGGGGGGTGAATAGTTATGCACACTCAAGTTTTGTGTTTTTTTGTCTTATTTCTTGTTTGTTTCATAAAAAAAAGATGTAGCATATTCAGAGTGGTAGGCATGTTGTGTAAATCAAATGATACAAACCCAACAAAAATCTATTTTAAGAATTTTTGGGGGGGAAAAATGCCAAGGGGGTGAATACTTTCGCAAGGCATTGTCATCCTTATATCAGGGTTGAAACAATGTAAATAATGACAAACTTCAACACACACACCCACAAACACACGCACACACACACATTCAAACAACCACTATGCTATGTTTCAGTTCTTGCATGTCTTCTCCATTAAGCCTGAAGATATCATGTCATAGATAATATGTTCAGTGAAAATGAGTGGGTTTCTTTAGTCAATCTTCATTTAGCTGTAAAACATTATGCAGCTGGAAACGTATTTTGTTCATGTGGATTCGGCTGGTTTTCCCTCTTTCACGCTTCCCATCTTCTCCCATTCCACTTCTCTCTCTCTCTCTCTCTCTCTCCCCCCCTCTCTCAAATCAAATGTTATTGGTCACATACACATGGTTAGCAGATGTTAATGCGATTGTAACAAAATGCTTGTGCTCCTAGTTCCGACAGTGCAGTCATATCTAACAAGTAATCTAACAATTCCACAACAACCACCTAATACACACATATCTAAGTAAAGGGATGGAATAAGAATATGTACATATAAATATATGGATGAGCGATGACTGAGCGGCATAGGCAAGATGGAATAGATGGCATAGAATACATTATATACATATGAGATGAGTAATGCAAGATGTGTAAACATTATTAGTGTTGCATTATTAAAGTGACTAGTGATCCATTTTTTGAAGTGGCCAATGATTTCGAGTCTGTATGGAGGCAACAGCCTCTCTGTTAGTGATGGCTGTTTAACAGTCTGATGGCCTTGAGATAGAAGCTGTTTTTCAGTCTCTCACTCCCAGCTTTGATGCAACTGTACTGACATTGACTTCTGGATGGTAGCGGGGTGAACAGGCAGAGGCTCGGGTGGTTGATTTCCTTGATGATCTTTTTGGCCTTCCTGTGACATCGGGTGCTGTAGGTGTCCTGGAGGGCAGGTAGTTTGCCCCCAGTGCTGCGTTGTGCAGACCACACCACCCTCTGGATAGCCTTGCGGTTGTGGGCGGTGCAGTTGCCGTACCAAGTGTTGATACAGCAGTTTGTGAGGGTTTTAGGTGACACGCCAAATTTCTTCAGCCTCCTGAGGTTGAAGAGGTGCTTTTGCACCTTCTTCACCACACTGTCTGTGTGGGTGGCCCTTTTCAGTTTGTCTGTGATGTGTATGGTGAGGAACTTAAAACGTTCCACCTTCTCAAATCAAATCACTTGAAATTTAATTGGTCACATATACATGGTTAGCAGATGTTTATGCGAGTGTAGCGAAATGCATGTGCTTCCAGTTCCAACCACTGCTGTCCCATCGATGTGGATTGTGCTGTTTCCTGAAGTCCATGATCATCACCTTTGTTTTGTTGACGTTGAGTGAGAGGTTGTTTTCCTGACACCACAGTCTTAGTGCCCTCACCTGATCCCTGTAGGATGTCTCGTAGTTGTTGGTATTTAAGCCCACTACTGTTGTGTCATCTGCAAACTTGATGATTGAGTTCGAGGAGTGCATGGCCATGCAGTCATGGGTGAACAGGGAGTCCAGGAGGGGGCTGAGCATGCACCCTTGTGGGGCCCCATTGTTGAGGATTAGCGAAGTGGAGATGTTCTTTCCTAACTTCACCACCTGGGGTGGCTCGTCAGAAAGTCCAGGACCCAATTGCACAGGGCAGTTGTTGAGACCCAGGGCCTTAAGCTTAATGATGAGCTTGGAGGGTACTATGTTGTTGAATGCTGAGCTGTAGTCGATGAACAGTTTTCTTACATAGGTATTCCTCTTGTCCAGATGGGAAAGGGCAGTGTGCAGTGTGATGGCTATTGCATCGTCTGTGGACCTATTGGGGTGGTATGCAAATTGAAGTGGGTCTAGGGTGGCAGGTAACGTGGAGGTGATATGATTCTTGACTGGTCTCTCAAAGCACTTCATGATTTAGTTCAGTTACCTTTGCCTTCTTGGGTACAGGAACAATGTTGGCCATCTTGAAGGATGTGGGGAGAGCAGACTGGGATAGAGAGAGATTGAATATGTCCGTAAACACACCAGCCAGCTGGTCTGCACATGTTCTGAGGATGCGGCTAGGGATGCCGTCTGGGTCGGCAGCCTTGCGAGGGTTAACTAGTTTAAATGTCTTACTTACGTCGGCCATGGAGAAGGAGAGTGGGGGCCCACAGTCCTTGGTAGCGGGCCGCGTCAGTGGCACTGTGTCTTCCTAAAAGCGGGCAAAGAAGCTGTTCTGAGATTTGTGTTATGAGGATAGGAGCAAAGCTCAAATTCATTTCAGCTTGTTAATTCCTTTTGAAAAAGAGTGTTCATTAAAAAAAGAACAAGTGAATGAGAGAGAGAGAGAGAGAGAGAGAGAGAGAGAGAGAGAGAGAGTCAGGTCACTGTTCGAGTTTCTAATTGCTGTAGCCAGTACTGTGACCTACAGATCTGCTATTCCCTGCCTGATGAAATATTAACGAGAGAGCGAGAGAGCTAGAGAAAAAGAGAGAAAGAGAGAGAGAGCGAAAGAAAGAGAGAGAAGAGAGAGAGGTTGTTGTACTTTAGAAATAAGGAGACCAAGGCCAAACAGCGTTACCACTGTACAGGATTGGGTGACAGGAAGGAATGGTAAAGATTGAACTTGTTAATGAAGGGATAGGACTTGTGCATGTGTCAACAGAGAGTTCCTCTAAGACTGCTGTCAGATAACCAATCGTGTGTGTGTGTGTGTGTGTGTGTGTGTGTGTGTGTGTGTGTGTGTGTGTGTGTGTGTGTGTGTGTAGACAATAGAGAGCTCCTACAAGGCTGCTGGTAAGCCGCCAGGCGCAAAGCCTGAACACTCCCCCAGCATGTTCACCTCTTAGGTTCCATAACTCATCCATCTCTCTCTGAGCTGTTAACATCATGTTTTATCCCCAAATATAGTCATAAAATGTGTAATATGTTGGGTTAGAAACTGGAAGATGTAGAGATGGTTGACTTTGGGTCATGCATTGTATTATTCATGACAGACGGGTGTGAGAGAGTAGTAGTGGAGATAGATGTTGAGGACACATCTGGCGTACCTGGCTGGAACAGAAAAGCTACACAGACTCTGCTGCTAACCCACTATGATAACAGTTTGAAAACTACAGCAACAGCACTGTGTCTATGTCTGTCTTCACTGGAAACGTGTGATCACGGCGAGACCCAAAGCACGTAAAGCACACATCTCAGTGTGTGTGTGTGTGTGTGTGCGCGCGCGTGTCTCCACGCTTGTGTCTGTGTGTCAGCTACCTTGAAAACATGTTTCTACAGCTGTTGCAACACTTCCCTATCAGCGAACCACCACAGATGCTCCAGATGCATCATGGGTAAGGGACAGTCACCTTTTAACACCTCACACCTCCTACACTTCAGGCACACCACCACGAAAGAGAAAACATCACAGAAACATCAAGTCAATAGTAAGAATACAGTAGGATACAGCCAGTTGAGAAGCTCTAATACTCGGCTAAGGACTAGAAACTTTTATTTACTTTTTTTATGTTTTACTGTTTGTTAATGGATTCTTAATGCATTAGCTGTGTTAACTGTAATGTATGGGGTTTCCATACGTGTGACTTGTTTCCATTCCAGACCAAATGTTTCAGAGAGAAGGAGAGGGGAAATAAGTAAATATATTCAGTATTTCATTAACCCTGAAATATATATGGTATCTCTAATAAGTAGCCCAATACTCTGTTAACCTACATGAATCATAATGGAGCTCAGTAGATAAATAAAATTAAGCCACTTTTCATATTTGCATAAGGATGTGGAGCACAATGGTGTTTTTGGGGGACCTGATTGTTGTTTTAAAAGGAGTCACGCACACTCGCATGCACGCTCAAACACACACCTGCGCATGAACATACACGCCCTACACACACACAGACACACACTTAACTTCTTGTATTTGATGAATAGCAACCCCTGACTCCTCCCTCCAGATACACTGCGGGTTAAATTAGCAAGCCCAATGAAGGCTATCATTACCGGGGCGTTACGCTACAGTTAGCATCCACACTTGGTTCACATTAGAGTGAATGGGAAAAAACTGTTTTCAAGCGAAGCAGACAAAACACAGGTTGTTTATTCAGAGTCAAAGGCAAGAAGCTGGACATTATTATTAGATTAAAGGACTGAAATGCAATGTAATAGGATGCCATGTCGTAGGATTTCTGATTTGGATGTTATGTTCTATTGGCTTTGGGCTTTTGATGGAAATTAATTAAGGCAGTTTTATATTGTGTATGTGTGTGTGCGAGCTGATGTGTATATACACTACCATTCAAAATTTTAAGGTCACTTAGAAATGTCCTTGTTTCTGAAAGAAAAGCAATTTTTTTGTCCATTAAAATAAGATCAAATTGATCAGAAATACAGTGTAGACCTTGTTAATGTTGTAGGTGACTACAACATTGTAATGACTATTGTAGCTGGAAATGACGTGCAGAGGCCCATTATCAGCAACCATCACTTCTGTGTTCCAATGGCACGTTGTGTTAGCTAATTGATCATTAGAAAACCCTTTTGCAATTATGTTAGCGCAGCTGAAAACTGTTGGTCTGATTAAAGATGTAATAAAACTGGCCTTCTTTAGACTAGTTGAGTATCTGGAGCATCAGCATTTGTGGGTTAGATTACAGCCTCAAAATGGCAAGAAGCAAAGACCGTTCTAGTGAAACTCGTCAGTCTATTCTTGTTCTGAGAAATGAAGGCTGTTCCATGTGAGAAATTGCCAAGAAACTTAAGATCTCGGACAACGCTGTGTACTACTCCCAAACTGGCTCTAAGCAGAATATTAAGAGGAGTGGGAGGCCCCGGTGTACAACTGAGCAAGAGGGAACATACATTAGTGTGCCTAGTTTCAGAAACAGACGCCTCACACGTCCTCAACTGGCAGCTTCATTGAATAGTTCCCGCAAAACACCAGTCTCAACGTCAACCGTGAAGAGGCGACTCCGAAATGCTGGCCTTCTAGGCAGAGAAAAAGCCATATCTCAGACTGGCCAATAAAAAGAATAGATTAAGATTGGTTCAAGAACACAGACACTGGACAGAGGAACTCTGCCTAGAAGGCCAGCATCCCGGAGTTGCCTCTTCACTGTTGACTTTGAGACTGGTGTTTATTCTATCCTACGTATTCTACAGATATACTAAATATTCTTTCCAGACACTGTTCATAATGTCTATACATCTCATCACATATTTATATTCATTCAAAATAAAATGTATTAAAATAAAACAGAAATACCTTATTTACATAAGTATTCAGACCCTTTGCAATGAGACTCGAAATTGAGCTCAGGTCCTTCCTGTTTCCATTGATCATCCTTGAGATGTTTCCACAACTTAATTGAAGTCCACCTGTGGTAAATTCAATTGATTGGACAATTTGGAAAGGCACACACCTGTCTATATAAGGTCCTACAGTTGACAGTGCATGTCAGAGCAAAAACCAAGCCATGAGATCAAAGGAATTGTCCGTAGACCTCCAAGACCGGATTGTGTTGATGCACAGATCTGGGGATGAGTACCAAAATATTATCTGCAACATTGAAGGTCAGTGGCCTACATCATTCTAAAATGGAAGAAGTTTGGAACCTCCAAGACTCCAACTAGAGCTGGTCGCTCTGCCAAACTGAGCAATCGGGGGGAGACCAAGAACCCAATGGTCACTCTGACAGAGCTCCAGAGTTCATCACTCTGACAGAGCTCCAGAGTTCCTCTGTGGAGTTGGGAGAACCTTACAGAATGACGACCATCTCTGCAGCACTCCACCAATCCGTCCTTAATGGTAGAATGGCCAGACAGAAGCTATTCCTCAGTAAAAGGCACCTAAAAGACTCTCGGACCATGAGAAACAAGATTCTCTGATCTGATGAAAACAACATTGAAATCTTTGGCTTGAATGCCAAGCGTCAAGGTTGTAGGAAACCTAGCCCAAACCCTACGGTAAAGTATGGTGGTCGCAGCATCATGCTGTGGGGATGTTTTTCAGTGGCATGGACTGGGAGTCTAGTCAGGATCGAGGAAAAGATGAACAATGCAAAGTTCAGAGAGAGCCTTGGTGAAAATCTGCTCCAGAACGCTCAGGACCTCAGACTGGGGCGAAGGTTCTCCTTCCAACAGGACAACAACACTAAGCACACAACCAAGACAACGCAGGAGTGGCTTCAGGACAAGTCTCTCAATGTCATTGAGTGGCCCTCTGGAGAGACCTGAAAATAGCTGTGCAGCAACTCTCCTCGTCCAACCTGACAGAGCTTGAGATGATCTGCAGAGAAGAATGGGAGAAACTCCCCATTACTGGTATGCCAAGCTTGTAGCTTCATACAAAGAAGACTTGATGCTGCAATCACTGCCAAAGGTGCTTCAACAAAGTACTGAGTAAAGGGTCTGCTAATGTAAATGTGATATTTCTATTAAGGCTGTAACGTATCAAAATGTGGAAAAAGTCAAGTGGTCTGAATACTTTCCGAAGGCCCTGTATATACATATACATGCTCCGTACTCCGACATTGCTCGTCCTAATATTTATATATTTCTTATTTCCATTATTTTACTTTTGATTTGTGTGTATTGTTGTGAATTTTTATATATTACTGCACCATTGGAGCTAGGAACACAAGCCAGGGCCGAGTTTGGGAATCCCTCATCTAATGTTACATCAATACACCCTGTTGTTCTCTCTCTCCGCCTCCTTCTCTCACAACCTCCATCCATCCCTCCCTCCCTTGGTTTGTCATT
The DNA here is from genome assembly GCF_002021735.2 of Oncorhynchus kisutch. Classification (NCBI taxonomy): domain Eukaryota; kingdom Metazoa; phylum Chordata; class Actinopteri; order Salmoniformes; family Salmonidae; genus Oncorhynchus; species Oncorhynchus kisutch. Next base: position 31,963,999 of record NC_034189.2, read on the forward strand.
GTGATTACCTGTGTGGGAACAACAAGGCACCCTCAGGTGCTTTCACCTTCTCTGTGTGTGAAGGGCGAGAAGGTTGGAGGGAGGGAGGGAAGGAGAGGGATGGGGGCTTATTTCAACACGACACTTGATCCATTCTGTCCGCTGACCGGGCCCCCGTCTCACTCATGATTATTTTATTCCTTGTATCACAGCTGCCGGTAAGATGATAGGACACACACACACTGACACGGAGTGAGTGACGGAGCAGGGTCTAGTCACCGTTAATCGCAGAGCAGATACAGGTGTCCAGTGATAATGCCTGTTTGACCTTTGATCGACCCTTGATTCAGGAAAGGTGAAATGCTTTGTGGGTGTTTCAGAGTGTTTTCCTACAGCCTGACAAAGACGGCCTTTGTTCGCCATTTCTATTCAACAATTTTTTTTTCTTCAGCCTACAGATTATTTTTTTTGCTCAGTCCACATATTTAACTCCAGGGCCAGTTCTTAGTAGGGTTAGGAGAGAACAAATCAGGGCAAATTTAATATACAAGGCTGTTTTTTAATCTCTTATTTTTTTAATTTAAAAAAAAAATATATATTGTTGGAGGGACCCAGCTGTGATAATTGTGTTTTTCACCAACCTTTAATTAAGAAGTGCCAACGTACCGCATCTAAGTTGTGCAACAGACATTAACCAACACCATCCTCACATTATCTCCCCAAAATGGACGCCCTTTCTCCTACTCAGTAATTAGATGTAATAGGACTGGGGCTGAAACTGAGACAATGCGATAAACACTGAGATATGTTAGGTCGGGTTTTTCCTGGATTCTTCATTGGAAGGGAGAAGAAGGAGGACGTGGTTGCTAAGTGCACTCGAAGAAGTCCCTTGAAGGATTGGTCTATTTTATATGGAGGATTAGTGTGGGTGTCTCATTTATCCGACAGTGATGTGGGGCCCTGATAGCGCCTCAGCCCTTTGATGCCTTATCCGTCCGCCCATCTTTGGAGACACTCATCTCACCAGGCCCAACAGATACAACAAATCAGTGGTTTAAACAGAGATAGCTCTGATTATCAGGTGTGTGTGGCTTTTGTTAGAAAATAAGCGGTTTACATAGACAAATGCACACATAAATGCTCATGCACACACAAACAAACACACATGCGCACAAATAGTCCTGACAACAGAACAAAGCAAGTGTATTGAAACTCTCCTAATTAAATCTTATCTAAATGCCTGCCTTGTGCTAAATGTCCATCTTTAATTCGGGGAAACGGGAGAGGAAACACTCCCTGTCAGTTAAAAGAAGCCAACTTCTGCTTCACTCCGAAATGAGAATTAAATAAAAATAAAAATTGACTTTGCCTGTGGGCCCCAAAAAACACATGGGGATTGTCTCGGCAGAAGCCAAACATACATCAATTTCAATATTAATTTGGTTAGCACCTCAGCAATTGCAGCCTCGGCGCCATTTTAATCTTTCACCGCATATCTTCATTATCTGAAGTGTGCTTTCATCTAAATTCCATTTTCATCAATCAAACTTCACCGGCTCTGACCCTGTTTGATCTTAATAGAGATAGCTGCAATGGTAAGCACAGAGGGAGGGAGGGAGAGAGGGAGAGGGAGAGAGAGAGGATGTCATACCGTAGAGAGAAAGGGAGAGGGAGTCTAAAGGTAATCGTGATACAGAGTGATACAGGTGTTTGGTGATGATGTATTAGGAAGGAGGACATACAGCATGACAGAGAGAGCACACTATACTCTGCTTGCGTTGCACACACCCTGTTGCCCAGTTGAGCCTTCTTGTGTGTGTGTGTTTTTCAAGCCAGTAGGCTCGTCACTCTCATCGCCCCTTCAGTGTAATGACCAACATGGTGTGGTGCGCAGGCTGTACTAATCTTCCCTTCCTCCTCCCTCCATCGCCCTGGGCCTACTGCTCTCCCTCTCTCTGTCTGTGTTTATTTGCTCAAACATTAGTGGTTAATTACTCATTTGTAATAATTGTTTTCTTAAACGCCTGTATCATAATCGTCTCTGTCAGAAGCGGGA